>NW_006205663.1:339274-343466 GCF_000334495.1 Tupaia belangeri chinensis
TAACTGGTGAGTACACATGCCCTATAGCAAACAAACAAACAAACCAAAATAAAACCCAAAAGACAAAACAAAACAAAAAAAAACAACTCTCAAAAAAAAAAAAAGAAGAAGAAGAAAAGAAATCAGTTCCTTTGGGCAGCCCACTAAAAAAGCTGGAACATTAAATGCATGCTCCACTACTTCCACTCCCTGTAGAAGGAAAGGAATTTGAGTATATTGTCCTTTGCTGTCCTGTGGGTTATCGAAAATATACCAGTCACCTCTTTTTTGTCAATGATTCATGTATGTCAGTTTTCATCAGTGCCCTAAGATATATGAGATAAAATCAGTTCATCAGAAGCATATTTCCCTCCCCCGAAAGTCAGAACATTGAATATGTAGTCTAGTCTTTTCTTTCCCTCCTCAAGGAGAAGCCAGGAACTTGTAATTTTATCCCAATCGTGTGGTGCTTTTGTGAAGGGTGAAGGATGCTATAGTACTCTTTACTGATTTTTCTTAAATTTGTGTCTCCATGGGAGAAAGGAGAGTGGGTATTCCATTTTCCCATCATGCTGATCTATTTTTAGCCCTCCAGCTAGCTTTAAAAACTCTACCAGTGTGCTAATATGTGACACCAAAATTGATTTTTAAAGTGTATTTTTATATATTTTAAAGATTTTATTGATTTAATTTAATATTATTATTTTAAATTTGCTATAGGACACATATGCTCACCAGAGAAAGAGACAGAGAGAGGGAAAGTAAGAAAGCAAGCCACCATGGGACCAGCAGTTAGCATAATGGCTATGTTGCTGGACTCCAACGTAGTCAACCGTGGTTCACGTCCCACCAGATTTGGGACTAAAAATCACGATCAATATGTGGGAGTCCAGTGCATGTCACCTACCAGCCTTATTTTTATATTTTTTAGTTGTTACATGCTTTGAAGCTATGTTTTCTGGAAGACTAAGATTCATTGTGGAATTGACCTTTTTACCAGTATAAAATTACTCTCTTTTTGAATTTTCATTTTGTCTTTTTTTTTTTTGTCAACTATTTCTTTTTTGAGAAAGAGATTTTTGCTATAGGGTACTTGTGCTCACCAGAAGAGAGAGACACAGAGACAGAAAGTGAGACATCACCCTCATGAGGAATATTCGCACAGCACTCCCTCCTTTGGGACTTTTGGGCAGGCATAAACATGTGTCCAGTGTGTTTCTCAAGTTGCCGAGACTAGGACTCCAACTACATTTTTAGACTTGTGAGTTCCAGCCACTTTAACCACCACACCATGGGCTTGTCTTGGACATATCTAAAATTCTCTTCATTAAATGGATTTTTACAAATGGTGTGATGGTTACCTCCCTGGACTCCCATATAATCGACCATGGTTCAAGTCTTGGACCTGACAGTTTAAAACGCACAACTGATGCGTGTGTGTGCATGCCTAAGATCCTGAGAGGAGAATAGAGGAGAAGGGACTGTAGTGTGGCCATCCCCCTCGGCTAGGAGGTGATTTCCTACTTTCTGTCTCTCTGTCTCTGTCTAGTATATTTTATATCAGAACACTTACCATTCGATAGACATTTAACTTCTTTATATTTATTTTCATGTCTGATAGGCTTGATCTTAGTTTGTATTTTGCAATCAGGAAGAGTTTTTTTATAGTATACCTTTTCCCAACTTTTCTTTTTATAAGGAAGAAAAGAGAGAGAGTGAGAGGACTGAGTAATACAGGCATTTTTTACAGGGTCTCGCCATTGTAATCTGTTCCCTCTGTCTCTCATTTAGGTAGAATCACAGGTGCACACTACCAAAACTGGCCTGTCCAGTTTGGCTCAACAATTGAACCCAGGCCTTTCATATGGCTCCGGTCTCCTGCAATAGCATCCCACTGCTTGCACAATTGTGGCTGGCCCCCTTATTTTTAAAAAAGATGGGCACATATGCTTATTAGAGAGACAGAGAGACAGAAAGCAAGGAATCACTCCCCATGGGGGATGGCCACGCCGCAATCCCTTTTCCTCCATTCTCCTCTTGGGATCTTGGGCACACATGCACACACACATGGCATGAGTTTTAAGTTGCCAGGCCTGGCACTCTAACTGCAGTCAACAATGTGGGAGTCCAGTGATGCAAGCCATCTGCTGGTCCCCATGACCTTTTTAACAAATTTTAATCCTTGAAATTTTATCTTAAATGTCCAGTGTTTGAGATATTTTTCATATATTCTCTAAAATATGATGTAATAAAATAAATAAGTTTGTCTTTTTTGTTTGATTTGCTATATTTTTTGCTTGACTTGCTATAGTGTTATTTGTTATTAAATTTTCTTCTCAAAATTTAGTAAACAAAATGTTCTCACAATGTAATACATGAACTCTAGGGAACCACAGTTTTCAAAGGAGTCTGTCAATACCTTGAAGTTATATGCAAATATATTACTTCTTTCTGAATATATTTTCATAAAGAGTTCTTTTATTCAATTCTGTAAATTGACCACAGTTCCCAAATTTTTTAGAAGTATTGCTCAAGATAGAGTTCCAATTACTTCTTATTTCTGTAGAGAAAGAGTCCTTTTCATTACTAGTTTGTTAGTTTGCCAAGTCTGTTCTTTTCTTATTGTATCCATTTACTACCTGTAATGTGAATTTTAAATTTTTATTATAATTTGTGGGTTTTTCTTCTTTTTATTTAGTCAGTTTTCTTTGCTTTTCTACTTTTATTTTGGTCTGTTTTCTTCTTAAGGCTCTTTGGTACTGTTTCACAGAAATTTTTTCCTATTGTCTAATATTGAGTATAGTGAGTACATGTATTTTAAACTTTTGTGTCCCTCTTATCACAAAAGTATTTTAAGATGTATGTTTTCTTCTGAGTTGGTCATGGCAATGTTAACATTCCCCCTTACTTCATTATCTTTTCACAAGCTCCATACCAGTTTTTAAAATTCATGTTAAGGGACCAAGAGGTGCATGATGGCTAAGGTGCTGGGCTTCTACATTGTGGACTCAAGAAGCATGGATCAAGTCCTAGATCTGGCAGCTTGAAAATCATGCTGGGTATATGTGTATGCATGTCCAAAATCCTAAGAGGAGAATGGAGAAGAGGGATTACAGCATGGCCATCTCCCCTGGAGGGTGATTTCTCACTTTCCCTCTCTCTCTCTCTCTTTGTCTCTCACAGGTGAATGCACCTGCCCTTTGGCCAATAATAATAATAATAATAATAAATAAATAAAGCTTGACTAGTTGGATATGTATCTAGTCATATTTTATAGAAGACATGAGAAATACAGTTTTAACTTTCCTCATTATTTAAAAACTGGTTATTTTTCTCCTTTCAAAGTTAGACCAGAAATTCAGATCATATACATAGCTTAATTTGCAATGTTTTAATTAATTTGGGTTTTATTAAAATGAATTTGAATATTATCTAATTATAGCTCTCAGTTTTTTAAAATGAAACTTGAGGACTAAATGCAATTTAAAATCATCTTTTGAACAGTGTTTATGAATATCTACATTCACGATACACAGTCTCCCAGTGCTCTTCCAATCTTCATCTTTGTTTATTATTTACTTATTTTATTTTGCCAAGGGGTACAAGTGCATACCAGAGAGAAACAGAGAGAAGGAAGCATACCTCAATGTAGCATGGTCACACCATAATCTTACAAACTTTTCTCCATTCTGTTGATTTTAGGCACATATACAAACATTACTGATTTGTTTTTCAAGCTGCTGGGATGAGAATTTGAATTTTATTCCACATAGTCAACCATGTGGAATCCACCACCTTCAACTGCCACTCCATAGATTGACCCTTAATCTTGATCTTTGTTTACAAGATTCCCCTTAAACTCTAGAATACAAGTACATACTTGCCTTAATCCATCTTTCTTCTACTTCCTGCCACAGAACATTCTGGAAGATGGGGATACCGAATGGAAATAGCTGCTAAATGAGGCATGGCACAGCTGAACTCTAGCTCTGGTTGGCTTAAAATATATTTGCATACATATGGAAGATAGTCTCCTGCTTTTTTTTTTTTTTTGGAGAGGTTTTCGCTATAGGGTGCGTGTGCTCGCCAGACAGAGAGAGACATAGAGACAGAAAGCGAGAAATCACCCCCCAGGGGGCATGGCCATGCTGCAATCCCTTCTCCTCCATTCTCCTCTCGGGATCTTGGGCACGCACGCACATGTGCCCGGTGT
>NW_006205663.1:345474-349657 GCF_000334495.1 Tupaia belangeri chinensis
CTTATAAAGAGCATAGAGTAATTTATATATATATATATACATATATATATATACATATATATATATACACACACACACATATATGTATGAGTATATTTTATATCAGAACACTTACCATTCGATAGACATTTAACTTCTTTATATTTATTTTCATGTCTGATAGGCTTGATCTTAGTTTGTATTTTGCAATCAGGAAGAGTTTTTTTATAGTATACCTTTTCCCAACTTTTCTTTTTATAAGGAAGAAAAGAGAGAGAGTGAGAGGACTGAGTAATACAGGCATTTTTTACAGGGTCTCGCCATTGTAATCTGTTCCCTCTGTCTCTCATTTAGGTAGAATCACAGGTGCACACTACCAAAACTGGCCTGTCCAGTTTGGCTCAACAATTGAACCCAGGCCTTTCATATGGCTCCGGTCTCCTGCAATAGCATCCCACTGCTTGCACAATTGTGGCTGTCCCTCTTATTTATAAAAGAGATTTTTGCCATTGGGCACATATGCTTATTAGAGAGACAGAGAGACAGAAAGCAAGGAATCACTCCCCATGGGGGATGGCCACGCCGCAATCCCTTTTCCTCCATTCTCCTCTTGGGATCTTGGGCACACATGCACACACACATGGCATGAGTTTTAAGTTGCCAGGCCTGGCACTCTAACTGCAGTCAACAATGTGGGAGTCCAGTGATGCAAGCCATCTGCTGGTCCCCATGACCTTTTTAACAAATTTTAATCCTTGAAATTTTATCTTAAATGTCCAGTGTTTGAGATATTTTTCATATATTCTCTAAAATATGATGTAATAAAATAAATAAGTTTGTCTTTTTTGCTTGACTTGCTATAGTGTTATTTGTTATTAAATTTTCTTCTCAAAATTTAGTAAACAAAATGTTCTCACAATGTAATACATGAACTCTAGGGAACCACAGTTTTCAAAGGAGTCTGTCAATACCTTGAAGTTATATGCAAATATATTACTTCTTTCTGAATATATTTTCATAAAGAGTTCTTTTATTCAATTCTGTAAATTGACCACAGTTCCCAAATTTTTTAGAAGTATTGCTCAAGATAGAGTTCCAATTACTTCTTATTTCTGTAGAGAAAGAGTCCTTTTCATTACTAGTTTGTTAGTTTGCCAAGTCTGTTCTTTTCTTATTGTATCCATTTACTACCTGTAATGTGAATTTTAAATTTTTATTATAATTTGTGGGTTTTTCTTCTTTTTATTTAGTCAGTTTTCTTTGCTTTTCTACTTTTATTTTGGTCTGTTTTCTTCTTAAGGCTCTTTGGTACTGTTTCACAGAAATTTTTTCCTATTGTCTAATATTGAGTATAGTGAGTACATGTATTTTAAACTTTTGTGTCCCTCTTATCACAAAAGTATTTTAAGATGTATGTTTTCTTCTGAGTTGGTCATGGCAATGTTAACATTCCCCCTTACTTCATTATCTTTTCACAAGCTCCATACCAGTTTTTAAAATTCATGTTAAGGGACCAAGAGGTGCATGATGGCTAAGGTGCTGGGCTTCTACATTGTGGACTCAAGAAGCATGGATCAAGTCCTAGATCTGGCAGCTTGAAAATCATGCTGGGTATATGTGTATGCATGTCCAAAATCCTAAGAGGAGAATGGAGAAGAGGGATTACAGCATGGCCATCTCCCCTGGAGGGTGATTTCTCACTTTCCCTCTCTCTCTCTCTCTTTGTCTCTCACAGGTGAATGCACCTGCCCTTTGGCCAATAATAATAATAATAATAATAAATAAATAAAGCTTGACTAGTTGGATATGTATCTAGTCATATTTTATAGAAGACATGAGAAATACAGTTTTAACTTTCCTCATTATTTAAAAACTGGTTATTTTTCTCCTTTCAAAGTTAGACCAGAAATTCAGATCATATACATAGCTTAATTTGCAATGTTTTAATTAATTTGGGTTTTATTAAAATGAATTTGAATATTATCTAATTATAGCTCTCAGTTTTTTAAAATGAAACTTGAGGACTAAATGCAATTTAAAATCATCTTTTGAACAGTGTTTATGAATATCTACATTCACGATACACAGTCTCCCAGTGCTCTTCCAATCTTCATCTTTGTTTATTATTTACTTATTTTATTTTGCCAAGGGGTACAAGTGCATACCAGAGAGAAACAGAGAGAAGGAAGCATACCTCAATGTAGCATGGTCACACCATAATCTTACAAACTTTTCTCCATTCTGTTTATTTTAGGCACATATACAAACATTACTGATTTGTTTTTCAAGCTGCTGGGATGAGAATTTGAATTTTATTCCACATAGTCAACCATGTGGAATCCACCACCTTCAACTGCCACTCCATAGATTGACCCTTAATCTTGATCTTTGTTTACAAGATTCCCCTTAAACTCTAGAATACAAGTACATACTTGCCTTAATCCATCTTTCTTCTACTTCCTGCCACAGAACATTCTGGAAGATGGGGATACCGAATGGAAATAGCTGCTAAATGAGGCATGGCACAGCTGAACTCTAGCTCTGGTTGGCTTAAAATATATTTGCATACATATGGAAGATAGTCTCCTGCTTTTTTTTTTTTTTTGGAGAGGTTTTCGCTATAGGGTGCGTGTGCTCGCCAGACAGAGAGAGACATAGAGACAGAAAGCGAGAAATCACCCCCCAGGGGGCATGGCCATGCTGCAATCCCTTCTCCTCCATTCTCCTCTCGGGATCTTGGGCACGCACGCACATGTGCCCGGTGTGAGTTCTCCTGCTTTTCTGATCAGTGTAGTACTTTTGTCCCAGAATGAGGTAAAATAGTAAAGATGAGTCCATTTCTCTCTTTGAGAAACAGCTGGAGATAGATATCTTCTGATCTGTTTCATATGGTTGATAGTGAGGTATTTTTAGTCAATTCCCATTAATACAGTTAACGGAAGGTATATCCAGACTGACCAATGTTCTTCTTGTATATCTTTTTATCATTTGGTTTTGATGATGTAGCTAGGCATAAATACCTTGCTGCTGTACTAACAAAAAATTTTTCCTAAAATGTCTCTGGTTAATATTTCGCTTATGTATATTTAATTGTTCTTTGTTATTTTGTTTTGAATGTATATGTTAAACCACAGGATTTTATGTTGGAGCTTATTTTAGTCATTAATGCTGTATTGCAGTTTGTAAAACTTCTCTTAATCTTTGACAAAGACTTAAATCTTGTCCTTAGTCTCTTGAGATGTTTCACATTATTTATGTTTCCCTGTGAAATATCTCCTTACACTTTCCATATTGCTGCCAATCCCACATCTTTATTTTTTGAAGACTTGGAGAATGACTTTGTTTATAAATTACTAGCTGATTTATTGGTCCACCCCGTCTCATTACAAAAAAATAAAAACAAACAAAATCAGAAATGCAATCATAAAATAGCAACAGCAAAACATCAGATTTGGTAATATTGAAAATAGTTTTCTGAGACTGAAAAATTGAGCCAATTCCATAAAAGACTTGATAAAAGTTTACTATTGGATGGTGACTTATGGAGTGGGAGATGTATTTAGTGGAGGTTGATTCTCACTAAACAGCAGCAGGTTCTACCTCTCTCCCCAGTGAACTGGGACCCCTCCATCTTTAGAGCTCCTGCCCCCTCTCTTGCTGCTACCATTGTGGCTACTTCTGCTTCTCTACCCATCTTCCTCTCAATAAATGCTGCTCTATTCTAAGTCAACAATACTAAGGAGTTCACTAAACAGTAAGGAAGGTGAGAATATTCAGATAAAAGATCATAGGCTGCTAACTTCTGTACTGTAAAGGGCCTGGAGTCTGAATGACTGCCAGTGGTAATACCTTTGAAATGTAGTGGAAGAGTAGATGACATAGATGATGTAGATGGCAACAGTATGGTTCACTTTGCATTCCCAACTAGCAATTGTCAGGGAAAGGACATAATGTCAACTGACCCTTCCCAGGTGCACTGTCTTCTTTCTGTGAAACTCTTAGTGCTTTAGATTCTTCTCTAAAATGGGCATCTACTGTATGGGTTGTCAGAATTAGTGGGTAAAGTGCTGAGAATAATGTCTAGAGCATTAACAATGTTATTCATATATTGTCGATTCTCATTATGAAGTTGGTATTTGTTGTTTAAATTTCTTTGAGAAGAGGGATGGTATCTTATGTCAGTGTTTTCTAAATTTTAGTCATA
>NW_006205663.1:349670-355592 GCF_000334495.1 Tupaia belangeri chinensis
AAAATTTATGGGTATAGTTTTTATAATATGCATTTTCTGTGAATTTTTAGATGACTTGTTGTGTTTAAAATATTACTTCTTAAAAATAAATAAATAAATAAATAAAAATATAGTAATTGGAGCCAGCAAGTGGCATAGTGATTAAGGCACTAGACTCTCACAAGGTCAATCACAGTCTGAATGCTGAACCTGGAGGCTTACTTTCTCACTTTACCTCTCTTTCTCTCTCTGTTTCTGTCTGGTTAGCACACATATCCTATAGCAAAATATAAAAAAATAATAATACTAAATGAAATAATTTTTAAAAATATAGTAATAGCATCTAAAATAATAGACTTTATTTAATAGTCATAGAAAATATAAAATAGGTATGATTATTGTCTGCTGCCAAAATAGAGGTATGGTAATGTCAGGTACCTAGCCTCAATTCGGTCAGTAATTAAATGACAGAACTAGGATTCAAACTCAGTTTGTTTGGATCTTGAATCAATGCTTTTTAACTACTATAGCATATAGTCTTGTTACATTTTATTTCCTCTCAGACTTCTGAGGTCTATAATCTCAAACTTATGAGATAATTAGCTACATAGAATATGACTTCAAAGAATGTTTCTCTTTTGATAATTCATACAAACAGGTTTGTGACCTGCTCTTATATGTACTTGCTGTTTTGTTGTGATTTGGGGGTAGGGCTGAAATTGAGCATAAATAAGTCATTGATACTTGATTCATTGTTGGATACCTTTTGTTTTCATAAGAAATGGGTCAGTTAAAATGATATCAGACAAGTTTTTAAGCACTGGAGATACACTGGTAAACCAAACAAGATTGTTTTCTGTTCTTACAGTGCTTTAAGTGTTTTGGAGACATAGATATTAAACAAATTGGGGCTAGTGGTGGCATGATGGTTAAGGGTGCTGGACTCCCACATGGCCAAAAGTGGTTCAAGTCCCAGACCTGGAGGTTTGCTTTCTCACTTTCCCTCTCTCTCCCTCTGTCTCTCTGTATCTCTCTCTGGAAATATTAAAAATTAACAATGATAAATAAAATAAAATATTTTTAAAAAGAAAAAAGAAATTAAATTATTTTACATATTTCATGAAGTGAGTCCATAGGCACAGAGTTATTAAAAGAGATGTATTAGGTCTAAAGGGAGCATGTATGAAGGACTACCACTTATCTGAGTGCTCAGGAAAATTTCATTGAAGAATTGATGTCAATGATAAAAGATGAATAAGAGTTAATCAGGAGAAGGATGTGAAAGTTCCTTGTGAAGAAAGCAGAATGTTCAAAGTTCATGTGGCTTGAAAAAACATGGTGTATTAAAAAAAACATACGAAGTTTATTGGAATAGGGAAAGCAAGATGGAGAAGCTTTAAGTAAAATTTTAAAGACAGGAATCAGAATGTTTTTGCCCTTGTGCAGCATGTTAAGGGCTTTGACTTTATCCAGAGGATGATGATAAATGTCATAAGGCTGTAGAGAGAAAAATGGCATATTAACATGTTTCTTTTAGGGAAATAATTTTGCTAGGTTTCACAATAATTGGGTCATCAGAAAATGAAGTATTTTTAATTTTTTTCTATGCAAAAATGTGTCACGACTTCTCCTATGACCCAATATTAAGAGGAAAGACAGAGAAGTATCACTGGATCTGTTTGAGTACTAGATAAATAAAAGTTACATAATCATAGTTCGATTTTAGAGAACACTAGATAAATAAAAGTTACATAATCATAGTTCAGTTTTAGAGAACACTGAGAAAAATATTTGTGCTAGATAAAAGTATTCTAGTAGAACTGTGATTTTGTACATGGTTTTCAGGGAAAGGTGCCAGTATCATGTATAAATAATAAGCTAATGAGATCCTTCCACAGATGTTCATAAATACATGTTATATTATTGTCCATGGTGAAGATATAACTCTGTAATGTTGCCAAGTGATTATTGGGTAAGTAGCAGCTATGCTCTTATGTAATCACTTGCATATCATTTGTTTTACTGCTGTAGAGTTAAAAGCCAAAATGAAAACTTTGGCTAGTAGAAGTTGACTGCCCTTGGAACACATGTAGGTATTATAGGTAAGCCTTCCATGGTTTTATTCTTGTACTACCAAGCCAGGTCAGTGCCCTAAAATGAGTTTTCTGCTTTAGCAATCCTCCTGCATCTTGAGCAGTGAAACCTTAAAGCTTGAAATGCTGCCTTCTACAGGTTCTCAAGGGACTTCATTACTAGAATGATGCAATCATTCAGTCAAGCCCTTAGGGCCTCAGTGTGATAGGGAAAAAAAATACTCAACTAACCCACTGAGTCCTTCAGCTGCCATTCATAGACTGGCACCACGTAATAATCCAGGTAGAGTAAGTACTCTACTACCACAAAAACCTTACCAAATTTACATTGTGAACTCAGTCAGTTTAAAAACTGAAGGAAGTGGCCATGTTTAATGTGTGGTAGCAAAACTATTCAGTTTCCCTCTTGACAGTCCTTAATAATAATAATAATAATAATAATAATAATAATAATAATAATTGTAATGAAACTAACAACTATACATATAATTTCCTTCTGAGCAAAACTATAGATTTGCGTAAAATTATTCCTAGATATTTAACCATGTATGAGACAAAAATGTTTGACTATAATGATTTCTTGTTGACATAATGACAACTTTCAGCTAAGCAGTTAAGATTATATATTTTCCCAATGGCTTCACTACATACTGTAAATTGAAATGTACATTAAAACAGTCAATTTTAGTCTTGCAGCATCAGTAAAGGGGAATTGGCTTTATTTTTATTAAAAATAAGATATCTTGCTGAGTTTTAGACTGTGTTGAGAATAAATCTCATTAAAATATGTGTTGCTAATAAACGATGCAGGCAAATACACATACTGAATGTAAAATACAGAGGGTCTGAAGTTTCCAGAGCAGTGATTACATCGTCTTAAATTCATCTTTATATTTTTGGTACCTAGCATATAGTCAAACAAATAGAAGACACTCAACACACTTTAATTGGAGGAGTGAATGAATAATTGAATAAATGAATGGATGAATAAAAGAATATCTAAATTAAACAAAATAATTTTTGCATTTTGAAATGTGATTTTTTAGCAAAATGTAAGAAAAGATGTTGGAATTTGAGTGCAGCTGGGCTGAGTCTGATGGGTAAGTTTTTCCATTTTTCTGTTTGGTATCTCCTAACATAAGAGACATTGTTGCAACAGAAATTGATACGGAGGCTTGAGATTTGTTTAGGGCTGACAGAGAATAGAGAAGCAAGGACTTGGTAATATTTTTCTGCTTTTTGACATTATGTGACCACAGCAATATGTGAATTAATTCTAATTTTAGGTACATCAGCTAGAGCATGTTTTGGGGAATTGGAAAGCAACACTAGTTCTCTCCCCTCCAATAAATCTACTTAGCTATGTGGGATGATCCCAGTATTACTTGTATTTATCATAAGGCTTTCCAAATTTATTTACAAGATGGAATTCCCTTTTGGATTGGAAGGAAATTTAAAGCAGTCACCTCTAAGACCTTTAAAGTTATGTGATCTAGTGCCAGTACCTGCTATCAGCAAATATAAGTTAAAATAAACTTAAAAAAAGTTTAAGAGGTTTTCAGATTATTCTGGAACACATTCTTGAAAGTGTCACTTCTCAGACCAAACTTACTATCTAGATAGCTACAACTGTCACCATATTTCACACACATGTAGCCTTAGTAAATATTTGTTGAAAATGTTGGTGCTCTGTTTATGGTATGGTAGTTGGTTTTAGAAAAAAAAATTAGAGTTCTAAGCTTTAGAAAGTAACTGTGGTCCACCCACAGTAGCACAAATGGTATCATAGCTGATGAATGAGAGTAGAGTTATATGTGAAGGCCCAGGGTTTGAATCTTGGGTGCAACTGAACATGCCGGGCAGGCCTGTGGGCAAGTCCTTGATTCTGGCTGGCTCGAAGTCTTCAAGGGCTGGAAGAATTGCAGTGTGGCAAGAGCCTGTCAATGGCAGTTCTCTCTCAGTTCTCTGTTTCTCTCTCTCTCTCTCTCTCTTCCTCTCCCAATCTCTCCCTCTCTCTCTAAAATAAACCTAAAACAAGAAATTAACTAACATGTGGCTACCTCAAAGTGAGTGTGGTTCAATGCATCCCAATATTTTCCATCTAGGGGTTGACGGGTTCTCTTCCCACTCCCACTTATCTCAGTTGATTTATAGATTATCCCAACAGGGCCCATAAATAATAGATCCGGGTGGCCATTAACCAGATAGAACTTAATGATGATCATAAATCCAGTTAGAGAACTCATTATAGGATCATATTTGACTTTTGAGGGCCTCATATATCCAATCAGATTCAAAATAAAGGCCATGGATTGGTATCTGCAAGCAACCCTCATTTTATACAGAATTCTCATAATTCAGGAGCTTCATGTAAAATCTTTTGCCAGCAGCAATAGACCTTTCTGATTCAACCACCTTACTGATATAATAGTGACAACAAATATTTATGTAGCATTTACTATGTCAGAAACTCTGCTAAGGGCTTCATGTACATTATTCACGTGTAATACCAGTAATTCATGCAATGATATTAAAATATAGCAATTTTTTTTCTATAGTGCACAAACAGTTGTCAGAGAGAGACAGAGAGAAAGACAGAAAGAGACAGAAAGAAATTACCCCCTGAGGGAATGATCATGCTGTAATTCCCTCTTCATCATTCTTCTCTAAGGATTGTGGATATGCACATACATGTACTTAGCTAGTTTTTTTTTTTTTTTTTGAGAGGTTTTTGCTATAGGGTGCGTATGCTCACCAGAAAGACAGAGAGACAGGGAGACAGAAAGCGAGAAATCACACTGCAATCCCTTCTCCTCCATTCTCCTCTCCGGATCTTGGGCATGCACGCACACGCACCTGGCATGAGTTTAAGTCACCAGGTCCAAGACTCGAATGTGGTCAACTACATGGGAGTCCAGTGACATAGCCATTACACCAACTGCTGGCCCCTCAGCTGGTTTTTTAAGCCACTAGGTCTGAGACTCAAACTGTGAAGTTGGCCATGTGATATCTAGCCACTTTAACCACCATGTCAACACCTGGTCCAAGATATAACAACTGTTACTATCTTCTGTGGTATACTGCTTGACAAAATATCTCTATTTCCTGTTTCCTGCACCCATACCCTCTGTAAGATATCTTTGCTGCTCACCCCATCAAGAAGTAGAATCTATATATTCTTTTCAGTTTATTTCTTTCGTGAACAAGAGAGACAGAGAAACGACACTTCCAAAAATGTCTTGATGCTACCATCCACCCCCAGTCTTCAGTGAGCACTGAATCATCGGCAAGCATGTTCCTGGGAAGTCTCTGAACTGAATCAAAAGCATTCCCATGTGGAATTGCCTCACAAAATATCGTGTTTGACCACTGCACCATCATCTGCCTCTTAAAATGTGAGTTTTCCCTTTCACCTAATTTAGTCAATAAAATATGTCAAAAGTGATATTGTATCAATTTTGAGTCTAAGACTCAGAAAACATCTCTCTCTCTCTCTGTGTGTCTCTATCTTTTCTCCTTACCATTTCCATGTGATCAAGAATGGGCTAGCCTTTTGGAGGACGAAAAGCCGTGTGGGACACAGCCAGAACTTCCTAGCTGGTTAATACCAGTCAAACCCTAGAAGAACAGCCCACTAACTAACATGTAGTTAACTGCAGATGCATAAGGGAATCCACTTGATAGTTTTTAACAATAGGGAAAATAGATTCCATTCAAGGTTGGATCAAGTGTGGGTCTCGTGCAGTTCCGCAACTGTAGGTGAGTCTCCATGGAATACAGTTTCAGGAAGGCGGTTCTGGCAAGCAGAGTTGACCATCAGTTGATGCGGCACAGCAGCCATCTTGTGGTT
>NW_006205663.1:356735-372039 GCF_000334495.1 Tupaia belangeri chinensis
CGCTTCAGCGTGCTGTTCCAAAGGCCACCCGCCGGCCCTGGAGAGGCAGCTGAACGCCGGGGCATGAGCCCCGAGCCGCCGGACCCCCTGGGGGTCCGGCGGATAGGCAAGACTGTAATTTTGTTCATCATTTTCTACTGCCTCAGCACTTCATGGTGTGAGTTTTTTGTATAATGTCATGAAATATGTTTTTCAATGTTTTTATGTCTGGTTTATGCCAAAGGTAAAAAATAGTGAAAAGTGTGTTTGTATGTGTATTCGTATATATGTGCATAAAGCAACCATGTACGAAAAACTATTTTGAACCTGATAATCATTTTTAACACTGTAAATACAAAATCCCAAAGGGAAATATATTGCACATGTGCACACACATACCCATACATATGCACACATATACACACAGATTTTTTTGTTGTTAGTGCAGCATGTAGAACTCTGTTTAGAAACAGTGTTTTAAAAATCCTTTTAAAATATGAATTGTGGACAGCTGCTCTTACAGCAATGATGGTGCTAAATTAAAATGACTTCCTGAATACCCATTCACAAGACCCAGGCCAAAATAGCATTGTAGTACAGAAACAAGAATGACTACATGTTAGGGAAGATAGTTTTTCACATTTTGGGAAGAAAAGTTCATTTTTCAGTAGCCCGTTTATCATTTCAGACTAAGCTTCCTGAGTCTTTTCAATGAGAAGTATTCATGGAATTGATGAAAGTACCTTGGACCATACTTTTGATAGAGTGACAGAAAACCTTGAAGAAATACAGGTTTTTCAGATATTTAAAAGCTTAGATAGAAGCCTGAATGAAGAATCTTTGAACATGAGGATTGGAGACTCATAGATAGCAGCAGAATGAAGGCACCAGAAGAGTAGACATATGTTATATAAAAATGGGCAGATATTACAAGTCACCAGAACAGATGAAGAACATGCATGCTATTTATCTAATAGTAATAACAAAGCTAGTGGCAAGACATATGAGATCAGTAAGGTGGTACATGGTTGTGTATATCAAATGGAAGTCTTCTTGACTAAGACTGGAATATGCAAAGTATGCTGGAGTTTCCAAAAACAAAAATCTGAAACCTTCTGTTTTCATTAGTCTGCCCACTGGTGGCCATGATTGCCTACTCAGCCAGGAATTTATTTAGATATGAAGCAGATAAAATAATGTGCTCACCAATGAATATGAACAAGCATACTCAATACTCACAATAAACATGGGGTTCCCAGGAGAGGAAAGGTTTACGCAGGAGTCTAGAGAAAAGACAAGGATATGGAAAGGATTGAAGGTCACTTCAGGCTTTTATTGTTATTAGGGAGTGGAGCTGATGTAGGATTATCCCTGCTCAGATAGAGATTGTGCTATTTGAAATTACTGCTGGAAAGCAAAAGGCTGAATGGGCCTTCATATCTCAGTTGCCCTACAAGTGGAAGAGACAGGGTGGATGGGTGGGGATCTGAAAGCTGCCCATGGTCAAACATTGAAAATGGAGTACGCCTCTTTATTGCACTTCCAAAATGTGTATTTAAAAGTTATTTGGGAATGATTGACCTTTTCTGCTCTTTGATCAGCCTCAAAGGTCTTGAATTGGTTAGATGCTCAAAATGGAAATAACCAGGATGAGGAAACCTGAAATCATAACATTTAACATTGAAGAAATTGTATCTTTATCCTGGGAATATATTCAGTGGCTGAATAACACCTCTCTTCAAATATTGGAAGAAGGAGTAAACTTACTCTCCGTCACCATGGAAGATAGTCCAAGAGTCTTTGGATTATTGAGTAGGCAGGCAGATTTAGGCTTAGCACAGAAAGATCAATAAAAATAATTAGAATTGACATGGCATTGGCTGTCTCAGGGGGAGGGGCGGGTCAAATCATCTTTTTCCCTAAAGATATTGAAGCAGAAGCTAGCTTACCACTTGGTAGACCTTGTTTTAGAAAGAATCAAATCATCATGTGAATGGGTAGCCTAGCAAACTGAGTTCTAGTGTCCCTTATAACTAAGAGAATTCTGCAATGTCGTGTATTATTCTCTTCTCTTCTAGGTTCCCTTATAGGTCCAATGACTTTGTAGTTTGGTTGTGACATTAAATGAATAAACAAAAGCCAGTTCCCTAATTTTTGAGGAAGTTCACATTGTTAGCATTATAAGCAAATCAACTATTAATATATGGCTCTTTTGAGTTATGAGTCAGGGATAGGAGAAGAGCAGAAGAGGTAACTGACAAAAGGTGGGAGAAAAGAAGATGAAAAAGAAGATGCTGGAAATGTAAAAGATGACAAACTGTACTTACCCATTTGTCAAAGGTGTCTGTGGATAAGCTACTTTCATATGCTTGGTTTCTTTTTGGAAGACTGAATCTTCCAGGGTCTTAATCATCTGTACTCTGATGTTTAACATTTCTGCTTGTTTTCCATTTCATTCACTATTAGTAAACTGTGTGCATTACTGACAGTGAAACTTCTGAGATCTAGCTCTGACTTAGTACCACACTGATGAAACAAATTGTTGAAATGCCCCTCATTGTCTAATGAGCCAAACCAAATTTAAAAGTCATAGCTTGGTGTGCAAGCACATTTATGGGTTTGTTTCCACATTCCATTCTATCTTATATATCATGGCTTAACATCATATCTATGCCCCTTATTCCAACTGAGCTAGTTTGCTGTTTACTGTTACTCTATGTGCTTTACTGACTCTGCATAAATACTCCTGTTTTGATACATCGTCATAACTCTGAATGTAAAAATATTAACCATATTCTGTAAAAGCTAGCCAAAACACAACCTTGCCAACCGTGTACTCCCCAACCACACCTCTCTGTCATCAAACTAACAATATTTTCTCCTCTTTCTGATTAATTAGGTTACTGTTTTTCTGTCTCTTTTATGTTATTGTTTCTTTTTTATGTCCTTGTCTTTCAGTATTAAATAGAACCACATACGAAATTGTTAATATTTAACCATATCTGGACTCATATGAACAGCATTTATATGACTAATATATGAGTTATTAATAGATTATAAGTTCCTTGAATCTCAAAAGTACCTACCAAATGTACCTTCTGATTCTTCTCCAGCATAATAAATAAATGACTGCTTTATGTTCAAATTGTGTCTCAAGATTTAAGAATTCTCAGGTTTAGTTTAAGTGAGAGTCTGTTCTCCTTAGTATTGGTAAATAAAGAAAAATACTGTCATAAAAAGGTCCTGGATAAACTTTGGCTGAGTCAGAAAAGACAATGTTATGCATCATTCAGTAGAGTTATATAATCCTTAAAGGTAATCTCAACTTTAGGACTTTATTACTTTAATTGCAAAACCCTTTTGGTATATAATGTGCTAGGTGCCTCATGAGCTTATTTCAATTAGACATTATATTCCATACATCATTGTTATTCTTTCAGGTTTTGTGATATTTAGACCTTTCTCCAAGGGGCAAGTTACACCTCAATTTTAAGCACAGACTGGCAATTACTTTATCTTTATTCCTTTTTGTTGTTATCATTGTTTTTCTAGTTTTTATTGTTTGTTTGTTTGTTACTAAAAGGTTCATGTACTTAAGAGAGAGAGAAGGAAAGAGCAACAGAGAGAAAAAGAGAAAAATTAGAAAGGTTCTCCTCCCCCCGCCCTGGTTGGTAGGGATGGCCACATCGCTGTCACTTCTCCATTCTCCTTTTGGGATAATGGGCATATAAACACACACACTCGGCATGTCTTTCAAGCCACTAGGCCTGGTATTCAAACTGTGTAGCCATGTGGGATCCAGCACCTCAGTCATCACACTACTATCTGACTGACCCTTCTTTATGCCCTATTTAACATGGTGATCTTCATCCATTTTCTAATTCCCCTTTCCAACTCTGATTATATATTTCATTCAATATAGTTGTGCCAGTGTGCTTATGTACAAAGGTTGCAGATTCTTTGCTTAAAAGTTATATGTATATATATTGGGACCAGCAGATAGCATAATGGTCACTTGATGTTACTTGACTCCCACATAGTCGACCACGGTTTGAGTCTTAGACCTGGTGGCTTACAACTCAACACAGGGAACATGTGCAAGCAGGTCCAAAGTCCCGAGAGGAGAAAGGATTGCATTCTGGCTGTTCCCCTTTGTGGGATGATTTCTTGCTTTCTGTCTCTCTGTCTCTCAGGTGAGCACATGTGCCTTGTAGCAAAAATCTTTGGAAAAAACTTATACATATGTGTGTGTGTATGTATATGTATATGTATATATATATATATATGTAATTTACATATATATATTTACTTTATATATATACACACACACACTTTACATTTAATCACTGTTTCATTTTCTTGTCTAATTTTTCTCTATTCTTTCAATACCTACCACAGTACCTGGTATATCATAGGCCTTGAGTTAATCACTATTTACTAAACAGGAAGAAAAGAAGCAAGGGAGTTAAGAAGGGAGGAAGAGGAGAAGGAAGGAAGGAGGGGAGGAACCCTGCTATTCCAAAAAGAAAGTCATTATTTAATAAGTTTTACCTCTTATTTCTAGGCTGTAGTTTTGTTTTGGTTTCTCAGTTTCTCAGTTCAGGTTATAGTTATAAGAATTATAACATAAAACCTAAATTATTTAGAAACAA
Source organism: Tupaia belangeri chinensis (assembly GCF_000334495.1). NCBI lineage: Eukaryota > Metazoa > Chordata > Mammalia > Scandentia > Tupaiidae > Tupaia > Tupaia belangeri. The sequence continues at coordinate 361,367 of NW_006205663.1, forward strand.
TGGAATGGAATTATCATTTATTCTCTGAGTGTCAGGATTCAAAGCATCAAAGGTAATAATAGCATTGCCCCTGTGATGAGTAAGGAAAATCGACTCTCAAGATTAGGACCAAAGCAGAGATACCATTGAGAAACATCAAATAAATGAAAGCAGAAAAGACCTTGGCATGTGAGCTGAGCAACAGAAGATTGACAATCTGTTTATCTACAGGAAGGAAAAAAAATCTTAACTAGAAAACCAAGCAAGCAGATTGCTGCCCCTCAAGCTCCAAAGCTCTAGAGCCATTGTTACTGCAGATTTCTCCCCTCCACCATCTTAAACATATCAAACAGTCCCAAGAATACTGGAAGTAATGAATGACTTCCAAAGCTATTAGTAATATATTCAGAATACAGGCGCCTGTAAGGCATAGAAAAGGCAGGCAGAAGATTTTTTTTTTTTATGCTAAACATCTCATCTCTCAGAAAGCTCATCCCAGTAGACAGTTTAGCAAAATGCTGGCTTTGGAAGGTAGTTCTGGAGGTGACACACCTTTCACTTGGTCATTCAGTCAGGCATTGGCCCTTGGCCTGGGAGTTAATAACACATGAGTAAGCAGAAAATATCTCCCTTAGAGAAAAAATTGATTCCTGTCTATCAATCCTTTTTATTTCAGGCCAGAGGAACTTCTCAGAAAGGGCAGATCCCAGCCAGCAGAGTAGCAATCCCAACAATGTTGATTAAGTACACAGGTTTAGGCTTTTTAACTCAGCATCTCCAGTTTGTTTCAAATGGAACTCTGCAGGAAGAAATGATGCACAGCATGTATCTAGGAATGCGAGACTGTCTTATTGAGATTTTATTGCTCAGTACATTATAAGATTAACAAATATAGGTTGCAAAACAGGAGATTTCCATCTTCCTCCTTATGAAATGACTACTTAGCACTTTTTAAAAAAATTTTTGCTAGAGGGCATGTGTGTTGTCCTGAGAGAGAGGGAGAGGGAAACTGAGAAAGCACTTCCCATGGGGGATGGCCATACCACAATCCCTTCTATTTCTCTTTTCAAATTTTGGGCACACTTGCACATGTACCCAGCATAATTTTCAAGTCACCAGATCCAGAACTCAAGCTGCAGTAAGCCATTTCAGATCCAGTGTCTCAACCACCATACCACCACCCGACCCATCAATTGCTACTTTTTAAAATGCCTCCACTACTTGTAGGTACTGTTATTTTCATTTGTTTTTTAAGCTAGGTGAGATGTACACGAATAATCTTACAATGAAGAAACTCAAACAAAAATAGGAAGATGATGCATCTTAGTCCTTTGTACTATAGGATGAAACTTTTCCATTCAATCAGAGGGCCCCTGAATTCACAGATCAGACTTAATTTTTCAGCTTTTCTCATCCACACTATATTGGGTTTGATGGATTGTATTATTTTCTGCATTCAGGATAAGTGCATGTCACATTAGTCTCCAGGCATTAATGTAACCCATAAAGAGGGACGTAAATCAAAACTAGGGGGGTATATAGCAGAGTCTGAGACCAGAATAAAGAGATGCTGAGAACATTAGAATCCAAATAAAATGCCAGAGTTCAGGATGAGGTCAAGAGTCAGTAGTAGGCAGGAAGTCAGGAGCAAGAGAAATGTAGAAGCCAGGGATCACATCCCGGCAATGGGTCAAAACACAGTAAATAATCTGTAGAATGTTCATAAAATACCAAAAGCAGGAATTGACATAAAACTTGCTTCCAGCAGCAAATTTTACTATTATGGATAGTAATGACTAGCTCACCTACAGTGACCAGAGCTAAAAAGGCTTAGTTATGTAGCAACATAACATACATGTTTGTTTTCTCTTTTTTTTTTACATTTAATTACTGTACATCCACACAACATACAAAATAAATATTCCTGTCATGAATATACTGTGTGTCAGTCCAGTCAAAGATGTTATCATATACATTATTGTCAACAGATAATTTTCCGCTATTGTATCTGTTAAACCTTTTACTTTTTTATTCCTTGAGTCCCTCCCTCCCATTTCCTCCTCCCACACTGTCTCTAGTATTCATAGTTGCTCTACATGCTTTTTTTTTTTTTAGGTTTTAGCTATAGGGCATGTGCACTCACCAGAAAGACAGAGACAGAGAGACATAAAGCGAGAAATCACCCCCCCAGGGGGGATGGCCATGCCACAATCCCTTCTCTTCCATTCTCTTCTTGGGAATTTGGGCAGGCATACACATGTGCCTGGCATGAGTTTAAGCCACCGGGTCCAGGATTCGAACTGTGGTCGACTACATGGGAGTCCAGTGACATAGCCATTATGCCAATTGCTGGTCCTGCTCTCCATGCTTTTATATCTTCCATTCTCTCATTTTCTGCCATAGAGTTCAGGCATTTGGTATATATTAAGTGAGGACATCAGGTGCTTCTCTTAAATACTCTGGCTTTTTTCACTTAGCATTAAATCTTCAATATTGGTTCATTTTCTATCATATGCCAGAATCTTATTTTTTATGGCTAAATAGTCTTCAATAGTATATGTGTGCCACACTTTTTAAATCCATTCATCCGTTCATAGACATTTGGCCTGATCCTATTTTTCAACACAATAAAATCCATATATAAAAAACCCATAGCTAACATCATACTGAATGGGAAAAAGGTGAAAAGTTTTCCACTAAAAATTTGAACAAGACAAGGCTACCCATTTCTCCACTTCTTTTTGACATAGTACTGTAAGTTCTATCCAATGCAATCAGACAAGAGAGTAAAAAAGGCATACAGACAAGAAGTGAAATTCTCTCTATTTGCACATGACATGATTACATACATACAAAACCCAGAAGAATTCACAAAAAAACTTTGAAAGTGATAACTGAATACAATAAAGTGAAGAAGACAAAATAAACATATAAAATCTAGAGTATTTGTAAATACCATCAATAAACATTCTGATATAGAATTGAAGAAAGCAATTCCATTTATAATAACCATGAAAAGCTATGATACCTAGGAGTAAACCTAACTAAAGAAGTCAAAGAGCTCTACAAGGAAAAGTATGAAAAGCTAAAAAAAATATTAAAAATGACACAAAAATGTAGAAAAACATCCCATGTTGCTGAGTTGGAAAAATATAGGCAAAATGTCAATTCTATCATATTAATGTATAAATTTGATGCAATCCTGATCAAACTACCAGAGATATTCTTAATAGAATTAGAAAAAATAATCATAAAATTTGTCTCAAACCATAAAAGGTCCTGCATTCCCAAAAGAATACTGCACAAAAAGAATAAAGTAGGAGGCATCTATCTCACTCTTTGACCCCAAAATATACTACAAAGCTGTGATAATCAAACCAGCATGTTACTGGTACAAAAACAGGCCTATAAACCAATGAAATAGAATATAGAACCCAGAAATAACCCCCCAAACATATAGCCAACTGATTTTTGACAAATGGCACAAGATAATCCAATAGGAAAAAGAAAATCTCTTCAGCAAATGGTTCTAGAAAAAATGGATATCCACCCACCAAAAAAAGATACTGGACCCCTATCTCTCACCATTAACCAAAATCAACTCAAATTGGATCAAAGACCTAAATATAAAACCTCAAACTGTAAAACTTTTGGTGAAAAACACAGGGGACACTCTTGGAGACATTGGAGTAGGCAAAAAGTTCTTAAACATATACTTGTGAGAGACTGAATTTGTTCCATAAATATGTAAGACTATTCTACCTCTGTTCATTTACTCACTTGGAATCTGTCTTAAAGTTAGATCTTCAGGACCAGCAGATGGCATAATGGTTATGTTGCTGGACTCTCACATAATCAACTGTGGTTTAAGTCCCATTCTTGGTGGCTTAAAAGTCATGCCAGGCACCTGTGAGTATGTACCCAAAATCCAAAGAGGAGAATGAAGGGGAAGGTATTGCAGCATGGTCATCTCCCCTGGAGGTGGGGGGGTGAATTTCTCGCTTTCTGTCCTCTATCTCTCTGTCTCTCTGGTTAACACATGTGTCCTATTGCAAAATTCTCTCTAAAACAAACAAAAAAAGCTAGATCATCTTAGATTCATTGGCCCATGTATACCAGCCAGCTCAGATAATTCCTTTCAGTTTCTATGATGATAAATGAATATAGCTGAGAAATAGTGATAGTCACTCCCTGCCCTCCCTCAAATCAAGACTATTCAGACCATCATAGGGCCTGCCTCTCATATTCCAAGAGTGAAATAAAATAGTCTACTAACAGTTGGTCTATTCCAGAGAAGTAACAGAAATCGATCCTTCACTCACATCAACCTCCATAAGGTTGATAACAGCCTAGGATTCATCTCGGTTTGAAGTAAGAAAGGAAACTAGATTTTCTTAGTTTCTATCATAATTGAGGCACTGTGTCAGACTCCTTCAAAAACATTATTTCATTCAATCTTCAAAATGGCCCTTCAAACTCTGTATTATTATGAATTAAACATACTGTTTCGTAATTGCTTTCATAGTGCTTATAGTCTGTAAGTCACTTTGCAATGGGCAATTTTTGCAAATCTTTAAAAAACAACAACAAGATCCAGGTTAGCCTTTGGAACATGAAATGATGCCTGCAAACACAACAACATTGTTGCATTCCTTTAATGTTCTCATAAAAGCTGTTAAGTGTAACAGAAGTTTGGGATAATTATTGTAGTAGGCTATTTCCAATAATGTTATAGGATTTCACAAACTCAGTTACTGCCAGTAAACGTTTGTTGTCATTTTTTTTTTTTACACAGCACAGTCATTTACTTGGAGTTAAACATTTTTATCATGATATACTGTAGATAGAGACCAGGACTTTGGAGAAATATATATGTATGTCTGTAGGTATATATAAACACACTATTAACAAGCACTTATGCACATAATCTCCTTTCCAGAACAAATAAAGGATAAATTTCTCTGCCCTGTATTCTCACCCCAACACATACACTAAATAAAAAGACCAGATGTGCAATCACATCAAATTTCAAACTCATTTTAGTTTCTACAATGTGCCTTGCATACACCAATCCCTGGTACTTGGCATATTGCAATCCCTGGTACTTGGCATATTGCAATTCCTGGTACATATTACTTAAGAGTGAATATTATATATCTTTTTAGCTAGAAGAGAAACAAAATTAGTGCAATAAGTTTGATTTCTACAAGATATATTTGATGTGCAAAGTAACAGAACATGAGGCCTGGGACCTAAGACCTCTGTGTCTGTCTCCTGGGTGCCAGTCAGTAGTTAGGTAACTTTCCCTTTCAGTTGAGCCATCTTTAAACTACATATAAAATTGCTCTCACCTCAGAGGTTGGATGTGACCATTACTTGATACTTGTAATATGCTTTGTTGTTCAGTGATAAAAGGCTCAAACCATTTCTATTCTTGTTCCTTTTGTTTTGGCATAATTGTTTATCTAATTCTGTTGGATTAGATAATGAAAGTAATGGTTTGTGGAAAGTATTGAAGAAGAGAAGAGCTAGATAAATGTTAAATTGTTCTCCTTTCTTAAATTGACTAAATATCAAGATTGCCTTTGGGCTGGATTTTGCTTGTGTGTAGTTATCCTGAAAACAACATGGCTCTGTGTGAATTGAAAGGTGAATATAGCCTTTGGGGATTCTTCTGGTGGAGCCCTGATTTGGTGCTTGTTCTACAAAAGTTACCATTGATCCTAGAATCCACCCCATGACTGGTGAATGGTTCAGTGCTTAGAATATTTTAATACTTGTTACTAAAAGCTCTTTAGCTAAACAATGTGATTGAATGTATATAGAAAAAAAGTAAATAATAAATTAAAAAAAAACTCTTTAGCACTTCAGCCAATCAGTATCAGGCTGATGTCCTTTGAACTGCTGCTTGCTGCTAGGAAGGGAAGCAGTGCCTGGCATATAAAGGCAACAGTGCCAGCTCCTAACAAACTTAGAGTTAATTTGCTGCTGGACCTCCTACCAGTGTGTGACCTTGGGCTAGTTTTATAAGATGTTTTTAATTCAGTTTTCTTATGTAAAATAAGATGAAAAATAGTAAATAGTTCAGTTACCTCTGATGACTAATAGAGAAAATCTATACAATTTGTTTAGTACTATTCCTGGCATTTACTAAGGGTCCCCTAGATGATAATTTATATTGTCAGACACGTGTCAATGAAATCTTTTCAGAGTAAAAATTCCTTTAGATACAAGGGAGTCATCTCTACAGACTTCTGTGAAGTGTTTGGGTTAGAGACATAGCTGCTCCAGTCTCAGTTTCTTTCTCTATAAAAAATGAAGATACTATTGCATCTACTGCACAGTTTTATTGTGAAAGCAAATGGTTAATGTGTGCAAATTACTTAGAATATTCCTGGGAACTTAGTAAGAATATAATTGTTAGTTACTCTTCAGACTAAGCTTGGAAGTTTTGTGAACAAACAAAACAAAACAAAACAAAAATACTTCCATTAACACAGGAAATTATTTTTTCTAGGTTATCCATATCCACTCTCTTACTAAATTCTTTCATTTTTTCATTAAACATCTCATAGAAAATTACTAATTTATTTTTAAACAAAATTCACATTTTAGGTAGATTGAAACAAACCATACAAAATTAATTTTCTTTACCAAAAATAACAACAATATTTTCTGTATTTCTAAATAAACCACAAAGCACTTAGCTTCCTAGGTTCTCCAGGTTTTGCTCATAAATCAAGATGAGACAATAGATGGAGTCATGAAAGAAGATAGATCCATTGTCAGGATCCATGGCCTGATTCTGTTCTGAACATGAAACAAAGTGTTCAATATATACTTGCTAAAAACCTTATGAATACGAAGATTTAGCCTCAACAAAGGAATGTAAACAGCAATAACCAGACACAGAACAAGTGTAAGCTCTTCCATCCAAACTTTGACCATAGCTTATTCCTTTAAGTTCATTTGATAAATTAAAAATCTACACTGAAATCATTGTTTGGTGAGCTCATAGCTTCTTTCTCTGGTAATTCCCTTTATTATTCATTAGAGAATTTTCACAATATATTTAAAATCTCTACTAGGCAAATAATGTGGCTTCATTGTAGCACTTTATTTTATCCTCCACTTTGTCAAAATTTGTTTCTTTAAAGAATTGGTAGCTTAGGATCCAGAAGAATTCACAGGGGTAATAAATGTTATGTTTAAAATGACTTAACTGAAACAATTCCAGAGTGCCACCGGCAGAAATCACACCAACGTAAGAGGTGGCACTTTCAATACTATCTTCTGGAAGAACACACAGGTCTTCAAAGCATAAGAGTTCAAACAGGGGCCCTTTAATTAGGTAGATTATCCACGGCTAATGTATTTAAATGGAGGCCTATGGGCATTCAACGATTCAGTGGCCTACATAAACCTTATAGTTTTCTTCCAAAAGTCAAATATGAGACAAAGCCTGTTTTAAAACCCTTAGGTATTTCCAATGGTTTCTGAATGATCTGCAGGAAGCTCCGACTTTGTTGTGTAGAGTTTGGTATATTTGTCCACCATTAAATCCAGGTCATGTTTTATATCAAAATTTATGTTAAGTGAAGCCAAGTTATTTGACCTTTGGTCTGTCAAAGTGTTCCTCAAGTATACTTTAATATGCTTCCATGCATTTTCATAGCACTTTTTCTCAACCTTCATCACAGGCAGAATGTACAGGACCTTCTGCAGTGTGTACACATTCGGGAAATACTTGATATTGGGCTTTGTAAATGGTGGAGGCAAGCTCTATGTTCTTCCCTCTGTGTTTCCATTTGATTCTCCAACAGTGAAGTTAGCTGAGAGCGTGTCAGGATTGGGCAGGTCATTTCTGTACATGTCAGCGTCATGTTCCACTGTCGCGTTGAATTCAGGCTGTCCCGTGACTGAGGATACCAGAGAGAAGCATTTAAAAGCTTTGAGGTACTGTTCCAAGAAGATACTTTTAAGCTCCTGAATAATATGCTCCACTGTTGGAAAACTCAGGGTCTCTTTACAATAAATTTCTGAGGTTAGCTAAGATTCCAAATTACCTTGCTGAGCTCTGCGTGAAATTTCCCAGGGAGTTTCGTTGAATATCAAGTTTGGTTGCCAAATTTGTGGCTTCCACAAACCAAAACTCATGATAAATCTCAGTGTTTTCCATCACTTCATTGAGTGAATGCAGTACTACAGTCAAGCTGCTGGCTGCAAAGAAGACATTGGAGGTCTACCCCTGCAGATTTTCCCCAAAGGCTCTTGTAAAAGACAGGGCATTTTTGAGAACAACGATGGTAACAATGAAATTAAAATCTGTTACTTCATTGTATAGCTCCACCAACTATACAGTTGTCCCATTGAATATTTGTGCCATTATTTATACCACCTAAACATAAAAAAAAAGTAATAACAGCAATATTTTGCTTGCAGGAGATCCACTAAAATATCAAAAGCATTATGCTTCCCCATGCACTGAGAAAGGCAAAATTTCCTTCAGTTCTTTACCCTTTTTTTCACTGCTCTGAAAAAGAACAGAAATCACATTATCGAATTTTAAAAGCAGTTGTGGTGATCAATGGAAAAAGCACAAACTTCTTTGTGCCACAGAAACTCCTATAAGGGGCACTGATTTTGCCAACCACATATTTAAGGCACAGGAAGAATAGAGTATATAGATGACTTGGGGATATTTCTCTAACAGTCTAGAAACAACAGCTTTCATTATGGAAGAAAATCCACTGGACACAATGTATGCCTGGTCATGGCAATACTCCATATTAAATCCTCATTTTTCATTTATCTTAGTGTGAAATTTCACAGCCAAAATTTCCACATTGGCGTCATAAGGCAGGAAGCCCTCAAACTCTTCTCTCAGGTTATGAGATTCATCAGTTATCAGGAGTGAGGGACCAGCAGCAGATAATATAATGGTTAGATTGCTGGACTCCCACATTGCTGACCCTAGTTCAGTCCCAGACTGGAGGCTTGAGTCTCATTCTGGGCACATGCGCAAGTGTGTTCAAAATCCTGAGAGGAGAATGAAGGGGAAAGGATTGCAGTGTGGCCATCCCCTCTGGGGGTGGGGGGGCGGTAGCTCACTTTCTGTCTCTCTGTCTCTCCAGAAATCGCATGCACCATGTAGCAAAAATCTCTCTTTAAAAAAGAAAATAAAAGAAAGTTATCAGGAGTGAAGAGACCATCTGGAATCTCTTCAGTTTCATGTCCATCTATAGGTATGTGGGTATTGCTATTTGTCTCTTGAGGTTTTCATTCCTCTTCGGAAGTCTCAATTTTTTTTTTTTCTTTTTCAGTGTCCTGATTCCATCCTCACTCAATTCTTTTATTCATTTTCGATGTCTGTCATAGGTATTGTTCAGACGACTGGTGAGATCATATACTTCTGGTATTGCATTATCTCGAAGAACTGTCCTTTAAGGGCTAGTTCTATAGATCATTGAGGTCTCAAAGTGTTTGGCACATAATTGATCATGCTTATTTATTTAATCAGGTGTTTGATCTCCCAAGTCTGCTCTCCTATAATTCTCTACCCACTTCTGGCATCTGGCTTGGTCCCCCAGGAACATGAAAAAGGTCAGGTTCAACTGCTTGTTCTTCCATGTGCATTTGGGGGTGGTGCAGAAGTTTGGCATCATCTCCACCTGCTGGATCCCAGGTTCCCCTCCCTGATCCCATTGGAATGGTGGCAACCCTGAGCAGGCAAGGAGGGGAGCTGGACCACCAGACACCACAATGAGGTCAAAAGGAGCCAAAAATGTATATTTTCAATTCTGTGGTCTTTTTCTAAGCTTCTAGTTTTATTTGTGTCACATATCAGTCACCTCCAGACTAATGTATTTATTGATCCACTGAATGATCCTTAGAGATTCTTCAAAGAATGAGTAAGAATGAGTGGATAGAGCACAATTCTTTTTTTTAATTTCAAGTTCTTTTAAACATTCAATCACATTATTTAGCTTGCAAAGTGAATATTCCAACATGTGTGCCTTTCTCTCCAGTCCAGTTGATAATACTATAAATTATCTTCAACAGATACTACTCCATTTCTTTGTCCCATTAATGCTATGCCTCTCTATTTTTCTCCTTAATGTCCCTCCTCAGACATTAATCTTTTACCCACCTCTTCCCAACCTATATCTGGTATTCACAACCATTTATGTGTTTCTATATCCTGTAGTCATTCAGTATTGGTCATAGAGTGGAGACACTTGGTATATATTAAATGAAGACATACGATGTCTCTACTTCATATCCTGGCTTGCTTTACTCAGCAGTAAATCTTCCATATTCACCCACTTTCTGTCAAAAGCCAGGGTATTGTTGTTTCTTTATAGCTGAGTAGTATTCCATAGAATATATGTGCCACAGTTTTTCAATCCATTCATCTGTTCGGGGGCATTTGGGTTGGTTCCATGTCTTAGAAATTGTGAATAGTGCCACAATAAATATCGATGTGCAAGCATTTTTCCAATTAAGAATTCTTCTGTCCTTTGGGTAGATACCAAGGAGTGGGATTGCTGGATCATATGGTAGTTCTATTTGTATTTGTAGATTGGAATCTCCAATTTGTTCTCCACAGTGGCTGGACCAATTTACATTCCCACTAGCAGTATAAGAGAGTTCTCCTTTCACCACACCACCACCAGCATTTATCATTTTTGTTA
>NW_006205663.1:372866-388593 GCF_000334495.1 Tupaia belangeri chinensis
TTTTTTTTTTTTTTTTTATTTTTTTTTTTTTTTTTTTTTTTTTTTTTTTTTTTTTTAGCTTCTCACAGTTTTCCTTGTGTCAGTCTTTAAGTTCTTTGGTTAGCTTTATTCCTAGGTATCTTATGCTTTTTTTGGCTATGGTAAATGGAATTATTTTTTCAGTTCTCAGTCTGCCTGCTGTTTTTATATAGAAATGCTATAAATTACTCTATGTTGATTTTGTATCCTTCAACTTTACTATATTCATTTATTACTTCCAGGACTTTTTTTTCATGGATATTATATCTGCAAATAGAGTTTCACCTCTTCTTTTCCTATTTGGATGCCTTTTATTTTATTCTCTTTTCCGATTGCTTTGACGAGGACTTCCAGTACTATATTGAAAAGGAGTGGAGACAATGGGCATCCTTGTCTTGTACCAGTTGTTAGTGGAAAAGCTTTCAGGTTTTTTCCATTCAGGATGATATATTGCTATGGGTTTTTCATAGCTTTTATTTTGTTGAGAAATGACCTTTCTATGCAGATATTACTGAGAATCTTGATCATGAAGAGATGTTGTATCTTATCAAATGCTTTTTCTGCATCAATTGATATGATCATATGGTTTTTATCTTGGATTGAGCACAATTCTTACTAGAATCTTCAAAACATTCATTTTTCCTTCCTCTGTATATTTAATCCTGCTACAGTTGAAATTCTTAGAACAATTTTTTTTTTCTTTTCCCGACAAGGCATGTGCTTTTGCTAGACAGAGACAGATTGAGGTAAAAAGGGATATCACCCCTCCCCCAGGGGTGATGGCCATACCACAAAATCCTTTCTTTTCCATTCTCCTCCTGAGATTTTGAACACACACACACACACACACACACACACATGTTCCTGGCGTTTATTTTCAAGCCACAAGATCCAGGACTCATACCACAGTCAGCTATCTGAGAGTCCAGTCCATGTTAACATGTTAACTGCTGGCCCCAGACTAAGTTATTTTGCTTCACCATTGAATCATCTTCAAATTTTTACAAATAATTTCAAAATCTGTTCCTTTCAGGAGACTGTACTGGATGGGGCAATATAACAAATAGTTAACTATTCAAATTCTTAATAAGACAGGTCTCATTTCCTTCCCACTTCCATTGTCTTAGTTCAGTCCAATATATTCTCTGTACAAGGATTTTGCCATAGACTTGTAATGATTTCTTATTCCTAGAGCATAAGAAATTCTAGTTTTTCTACCATTCTATCTTGATTTGTTATCCATGCCATTGCCAGAGTGATGGTTAAAAACATAACTGAGAGGACCAGCAAATAGTGTAATGGCTACGTCGCTGGACTCCCATGTAGTCCATCGTGTTTCAGGTCCCAGGCCTGGTAGCTTAAAACTAACGCTGGGCGCGTGTGCGTGCATGCCCAAGATCCCGAGAGGAGAGTGGAGGAGAAGGGATTGTGGCGTGGCCTTTCCCACTGGGGGGTGATTTTTTGATTTCTGTCTCTCTCTGTCTTTTTGGTGAGCTCATGTACCCTATAGCAAAAAACTCTCAAAAAAAAAAAACAAAAAAAAACCAGAACTGGGGAGTATTATCCTTTGCAGTCTTTTGATAGCTCCTAACTCCTACAGGATGAGGTCTAAACTTCTTAACATGATGAAGAATTTAAATTTACTTTGGTGCTGTATAGCATCATTAAATAGAAACAATATAGAAAATGTAATAGGTAGGATAGATTTGGGTAGTATGTGGCTGGGGACATGATGATTGAGAAATGGGTTAAATTTTAGATATAGTGAATTGACAGTGCCTGACAGAGTGAAGAGTCAACCCTCAGAATGGGAGAATATATTTGCTAATTGCTTCATATAAGGGACTGATAACCAGAATTTACAGAGAATTCAAGCACTTACTTGAGAAATAAATAATTAATCCAAGTAAAAGATGGGTAAATGAGCTGAATAGACAACTACCCATGGAAGACACATAAACTGCCAAAAAGCATATAAAAAATGCTCAATATGTCTTATCATAAGGGATATGCAAATCAAAACCACAATGAGGTACCACCTAATCCAAGTCAGAATGACTCAGATTAAAAAAATATAGAGAGAGAATGAGAAATGCTGAAATGAAAAGGGATTTCTACACTGTGGGTGGTAATGTAAGTTAGTACAGACACTGTGGAGAATAACATGGATATTCCTCCAAGATCTACAAATACAACTATTGGATCATTGGGAACGTCATGATACATTTCTGCATAGAAAAACAGAAAAGTACATCAAGACTTTCCCCTCAACTTTATACCATACTATTCAACAATTCCACTCCTGGGTATCTATGAAAAGGATAAGAATACACTCAATTGGGAAAATGCTTGCACATCCATGTTTATTATAGCATTATTCACAGTTGCTATAACATCAAATGTCATAGAACAGATGAGTGGATTGAAAACATGTGGCATATATACACTGTGGAGCACTACTCAGCCAAAAAAAAAACAAAACCAAACCAAAACAAAACAAAACAAAAAAAACATTGAGACCCTGGCATTTGACAGAAAGTGGATGATTATGGATTTAATGCTAAGTGAAACATGGTAGACTGACAGAGAGGTATTGTATGTCCTCACTTAATATATACCAAATGTCTGCACTATGTGGCAGAAACTGAAAGACTGAAAGGTATAAAAGCATGGAGAGCAACTGTAGATACTAGAGACAGTGTGGGACAATGGGCAATGGAGAATGGTATGGAGGGTAAAAAAGTAAAACATTAAAAAATTATTATTAAATTTGTTTTCTTTTACATTCTTTCATTGTGTATCATTACAGCATACCAAATGAAATTTCCCATCATAAATACACTGTATATTGTTTCAGTCAAACACACTCATACACATTATGATCAACAGATTTCATTCTGTTGATCTACTCCCTTCTTCCCCTTGATTTCCTTCCTCTCACTCTCCTCCATTTCTTACCCTCCTCCCACACTGTCTCTAGTATCACCATTGCTCTCCATGCTTTTATACCTCCAATCTTTCAGTTTCTGCCATCAAGTGTAGTCATTCAGTATATATTGAGTGGGGACATATGATGCCCCTCTTTCATTATCTGTCTTGCTTCAGTTAGCAGTAAATCTTCCATATTAGTATACTTTCTATCAAATGTCAGGGTATCAGACACAAAAATGGAAAATTATCTGTTGATAATGATGTGTTGGGACTAATATACAACATATTCATGCTGGAAAAAATCATTTTGTATGCTGTAAAAATGTACAGTAATTTAATGTAAAAAATGCAATTTAGGGAACCAGCAGTTAGCGTAATGGCTATGTCACTGGACTCCCACGTAGTCGACCGCAGTTCGTGTCCTGAACCCGGTGGTTTAAAACTCATGCCAGGTGCGTGTGCATGCGTGCCCAGGATCCCGAGAGGAGAATGGAGGAGAAGGGATTGCAGCATGACCATCCCCCCTGGGGGGTGATTTCTCGCTTTCTGTCTCTATGTCTCTCTCTGTCTGTCTGGTGAGTGCATGCGCCCTATAGCGAAACATCTCAAAAAAAAAAATAAAAGAAAAAGAAAAAAAATGCAATTTAAAATAAAATTTAAAAAACAGATCTTTAATTTTAAATATTTTGTTTTCTACTTTTATCTCTATCCCAGCATTCAGTATGGTTCCTTGGATATACAGAAACTAAATACTTAAAAGATAAATTAAAGAGATATTCGGGAGATAGATTTCATAGACCTTGAGGACTGACTGATGATCATTGAAAATAACTCTGAGACTTAAAAATTAGGAAACTGAATACAAGACATAACTCTGTATCACTATATGCATTATCTGTGCATGTGAATCATGCACAGGTAACATGAAATAAAAAGGGGGGTTGAAATGGAAAGATAAAAAGTTCAATTTATGTTGCGTGAATATGAGATAACTATGCACTGTCCAATTAGCATTTTAAGTTGAAAATATAAGCTTTGAGTTCATGGAAGGAAGGAATACACCAAACTAACAATACATATTTGGGAAAAAATTATACATGGGTGGTATTAAAAAAATGTGAGTGGGGACCAGTAGTTGGTGTAATGACTATGTCACTGGACTCCCATGTAGTCGACCATGGTTTGAGTCTCGGACCCCGTGGCTTAAACTCACGCCAGACACATGTGCTTGCTTCCCCAAGATCCCGAGAAGAGAATGGAGGAGAAAGGATTGCAGCATGGCCATTCCCCCCTGAGGGGATGATTTCTCACTTTCTATCTCTCTGTCTCTCTCTGCCTATCTGGTGAGTGCACGCACCTTACAGCAAAAACCTCTCAAAAAAATAAAAACAAAACAAAACAAAACATGTGAGTGTATGAAATAACCAACCCAGGAAAAAGTGAGTACATTATTTCTTTCCAAATATGTCTTTCCTTACTAGACACTGTTTTGTAGGGAGCATTAGGTAACCTGGTGGGTAGAAATTATGTCTTGAGGCAAACAAATAGACTAGCTAGAAGAGATTGTTTTAATATCCTGCCCTACTGTCCCAATCAGTGAGTGATACTGTGTCCTTTCAGATACATGAAAAGGAAACAGGTTTGGATAGAATTAATGTGTGCTCATTTCTATATCTTTGGGACTTACTATGGTATTATATATGCTTTGAACATTCAGTAAATGTTATATTGATAGAAAAATGGAAATCTTAAGAAGTGTATTTTCACATACTGCAAAAAATAACTCATCATATATGATCAATAGTTGATTCCTAGAGGTTATGACTTTGAAGCCATCAAATATATTATATTAAAATTAACTTTATTTATTTATTTTTGTGTGACCAGAGAGGGACAGAGAAAGAGAGAGAGAGAGAGAGAGAGAGAGAGAGAGAGAGAGAGAGAGAGAGAGAGAGAGAAAGCAAGATGTGATTTTCAAGCCACTAGGTCCAGTATTTGAATTGTGGTCAGTCATGTGGGAATCTAGTGCCTTAATCAGCACCCCACCTGCTGGCCCCCTTAAATATATTATATTAAAATAACTGCTCTGAAGGAAAAAAATGTACCTTTACTCTGAAGGGAGGCAAATTTTTCATCCTTCACTTGAGAGTGTGCACTAGTTTAAAAAGTAAATTAATAAAAGTGTGATCTCCATTGGTGAAATGGATTGAAACCCATAGAGTCATTTCTTACCACTGTCTGATAATTCATAGTTTTAGGAAGAA
The DNA here is from genome assembly GCF_000334495.1 of Tupaia belangeri chinensis. Lineage (NCBI taxonomy): Eukaryota > Metazoa > Chordata > Mammalia > Scandentia > Tupaiidae > Tupaia > Tupaia belangeri. The sequence goes on from NW_006205663.1 coordinate 378,080, forward strand.
GATAAACTGAATACTGAAGTAAAATTTTTGGGTCTTTTTTTTCCTTTCACACAGATATCTTTTGATCCTTTTTCCCCCATTGAAATACATACCACAAGAACTATTGGTTGCAAAAGAAAAGGTATTTTCATTTTTTGGAGAGGGTTTTGCTATAGGGTATGTGCGCTCACCAGAAAGAGAAAGAGAGAAAGCAAGAAACGACACCCCCAGGGGAGATGGCCACGCCACAATCCCTTCTCCTCCATTCTCCTCTCAGGATCTTGGGCATGCACGCACATGCACCTAGTGTGAGTTAAAGACACCGGGTCCATGATCAGAACCATGGTCAGCTACATGGGAGTCCAGCGACATAGTCATTACGCCAAATGCTGGTCCCTGAAAAAGTATTTTCTAATACTACAACTTAACAGCAAAAATAAGCATTATAGCTGCCTGCTTGAAAGGCCTCCTACAACTCATTTATAAATTTTCAAAGTAAAAGTATCCAGAAATGGAAAGAATGATGGACACTTCTATATCTAATTACAAGCAGCTCTAGGGGTATTTATGTGTATATTAAATTTTTTAAAATCTGAATACTACAAAAAACCTGAATACTTCTTGCAGTTTGCAACATGAGATCTTTACACTGCAATTTTACATGTACTATTAATCTATTGATAGCAAAAAAAGAGTGCTATCATATTTAAGTCTTTAAATGTGACTCATATTTTATAGTTTTCACCAGCCTAGTGTTTACATTCAATTACATATTAAGTATTACTACAAATTAATTGTATGTTAGCTTGATGTCTGATCCCAGTAAAATAATCTGTCCTTTTTCAGTGACCCTGCTGACCCAGGCCAGAACCTATCTCCATTAGAAAAATAGCCTGTCTCCTCTATAGACCTATTCTAAAGATAAGCACCGTTAATAACCTTCTAAAGTATATTCACTCATTTATTAATCCATAAATATTTACTGATCATTGGGTATATTTAATGTACATTGTTAAGTAAATAAATAGCTCGAATTCAAATCAGTATGTGCTAATTGCTGTAAGAGTGAAACAATTAGGATGCTATTGGAATAAAAAGAGAGTAGACTTCACATTAGAAAAGGCTTCAAGGAGAGTGGTTTTAAGCTTGCTCCTAAATTTCTGTAGAAGAAAATATATTAGCATTGGGAAATGGTTGTTTTAATTTTAGTGAATTAGGAGTAATATCTTGTGGGAAATGGACTGTATGGTCAAAAGATGAAATCAGAAAGCTTTGACTAAGTAATATGGCCTTTATTTAATTAGTGATGGGGGATTATTGAATATTTCTGAGTATACGAATGGCATAACAGGGGTTGTACTTCAGTAATATTTCTTGGGCAACTATCAACTGTACATTCCAATGAGGAGAAATTCGAGATAGAAGGATTATTGCAAGGGTATGGACAATTATTGTGGCAATGGAAAATGAAAGGGCTGGGAGAGGATAATTAGGATCTAGAAGAATATGGAGAATAAAAGAGGTTGAATTTAAGAAAAATAGACTGCAATTTATCTTTCTTTTATGCCAGAGGGTGCATGTACCCCTTAAAGGGAGAGAGTGAGAGCAAAGAGAGAGAGAGAGAGAGAGAGAGAGAGAAAGAGAAGCACTCCCAACTGAGTATGTAATCCCTTCTCCACCTCCGTATGTGCCAATCATATTTTTCGATCATATTTTTCAAACTGTCTGAATGGGATTCAAACTGCACTGCTGGTCCTGTGGAATCCGACTCCCTTTAACCACTTATGCCATGGCCTGGAAATGCTAATTTATCACATGACTCATTAAAACTTATTTTCCAGAGTTGGCTAATGCTTTGCTGGTTGCAGAAGGCATATCTCACATGGTTAACCAGGCTGTGAGAATTCCTACCCATGCATTCAAGTCAGGCATATGAGCATGAATGCCTGAAATATGTAAAGGATGGTGAAATGGGGACTGAGTTGGGGTGTGACCATGCTGCACTGGGAGGTGCTTTCTCCCTTTCCCTTTGACTCTCTGTCCCTTTCTGGAAAGTGCTTGCACCCTTTGGCAAATTAAATAAATAAAATAAATAAATAAATAAATGTAATGACAGTCAAACAAAAACTTATCTCCTCTCACACTCGTGTCTTAGACTATCTTGTAAAGTCACTTCATTCCACTGTAGTATAATATCTGTGAGCATAGGGAAGAAGGAACACCCATACTGTCTATTAGTTTCAAAAGAGCAATAAATGACCACAACCCGAGAAAGCCAAACTTTCTTTGTGATAAATCTGATGATCTTGCTCAATGGTACTTTTTTCTCCTCTGGACCTTAAAAATGATTACTTATTTTCTTTGCTATACCATGTAACTAATGGGTAGAAACACTTTAGGAGGTATAATCTTTTCACTTTTAAAAGGAATCTTAGAGAAATCTATTAAGTTGTTGGGAAAGTCATGACATATTCTGTTTTTCTATGAAAAATACATCATGACTTTCTGGAAAATCCAATATTATATAAGATAAATAATCAACAAGAAATAGTACTACTTTAAATGCCACCTTTTTTTCCAGTAATGGTTAAAATAGCAGTAATATGATCAGATCAAATGGTATGAATACCAAATTATGTGCCTCTGGAATAATATTTTATGCCATTCTATTAGTCTCTTTCTTTCCTGTCACTACTGTCACATCAGAAAAAGCCTTCAATGTACAGCCAGGTAAGCACCTCCTGTTCCATTGAGTCCTTAAAAGTACTGGGGTTTGCTGAGAAGTGTTTGACCCTTGAACATGCTCAAATCATCGCTCCTGTTCTCTAACTTGTTGCTTAACTGCAGAATTAGTGTATAAACTTGAAGAGCCAATGAGCAATTGAGGACATTCTCCTGCATAATGATGGGTCATGAGTTCCTGGAGTTCTGGAGCTTTCTGAAGGGCTTTAAAGATTTTTAGGTATGAAAGCCATGCTCTGTCAGCAATAAGAACATTGGCTTACTACAGCACAGAAGTTACAGTGTTTCCCCCTGTTGAAGTACAAAATGACTGATTAAAAGGCTTGCTGTGTGGTGTCTCTAAGCTACAATTTCCCTTGTGGGCATTCAACAGTACCAGGAGACCAGTATCTATTTCACACTCCAATTCAGAGCAGCCTACCACATCCTACTCTCTCCACCTGTGAAATGTGTTGCTTTGGTTGGTGCTTTGTGATTATGAACCATGAATTACTGATGCCTGTATTGGATGTTGCCTGTAGTCCCTACCAAGGTGCGCTTAAACCCATTGCTCCTTTTCCTTATGTTATTACCTTGACTTCTAGTGAAAGAGCTATAATTCACTTAGCTAATACAGTTGTTAAGCTATAGCATAATATTTATCCATCTTCATCAAAGAGAAAGAAAAATAATAGGCTCGTTTAATGGACAAGCTCATTGCTGCCATTGTTCCAGACAAAATATACTTCTTTATTCTTGCCTCAGTCACTTAGAAATAGAAAAATGGTAGAGAATGTAGCAACTTAGAGAGATGAAAGAAAGTAAGATGTGAATTATGGAATGAGGGGATTTTGAGTACAATCCTAACCCATGGAGACTGAGTAGGGGGTGGGGAATTTTGTCAGAATGTGATGCAAGAGAAAACCAGCATTAGCATTAGGCATAAGCATTAAAAAGAACCAAATGGGACTCTAATATGGAAACAGCTGATTATTCTTTGTAGCTGTTCATCATCTGAGCCAATTTATGACGCAATGGTTTTATTGCATCCCACATTTGAGTGCCATATGAGTCCTGAACCCTGCATCTTAAAAAACACACTGAGTATGTGTATGTATGTCCAAAAGCCTGAAAGGAGGGAGAAATAGAAAAGAAGATACTTCAATGTGACCATTACCTTAATCTCTTCAGGGATCAGCAGGTAGTATGGTGATTAAGGCGCTGGACACTCCCACATGGCTGACCATGGTTCGAGTCTCAGACCTGGTGGCTTGCTTTCTCACTTCCTCTCTCTCTCTGCCTGTCTCTGTCTCTCTCTGTCAAAATAAAAATAAATGAATGAATAAATAAAATTAAATAAATATTTTTTTAACATTGCTGGGATAAACAAGAAAAGTGCACTGGTTATCCCAATACCTGAAATTGTACAATAAATTTTAGTTTTTTATATGTGCAGTTGATATTAAAATCTCTTCAGCAAATGTTGCTGTAAAAACTGGATATCATTCTGCAGAAAAACTGAAGCTCAACCCCTGTCTCTCACCATTAACCAAAATTAACTCAAAATGGATCAAAGGTCTAAATATAAAACCTCAAGCTTTGAAACTACTGGTGGAACACAGCAGAGAAACTCTTGTAGACATCAGAGAAGGCAAAACTTTTTAAATAAGGCCCCCCAAACACAAGCAGTAATCCTGAAAATAGATAAGTTGGATTGTATCAGGTTAAATAGTTTCTTCAAAGCAAAAGAAACAATAATTAGAGTGAGGAGACAACCCTCAAAGTGGGAGAATATATTTGTGAACTCTGCCTCAGATAAGGGACTGATAACTGGAATATACAGGGAATCCAAGCAACATATCCACAAAAAAAAACATAATAAATTCAACCCAATTAAACAATGAGCAACTGAGCTTAACAGACAACTCTCCAAGAAAGACATATGAATGGACAAAAAGCATATGGAAAGCATGCTCAACATTTCTTATCATAAGGGAGATGCAAATCGAAACCCTAATATGATACCACTTAACCTCAGTCAGAATGGCTAAGATTAAAAATGTAAAGATTGATAAGTGTTAGTGAGATTGTTGCAAAAAGGGAACTCCCTGGGGCCAGCAGGTGGTATAGTGGTTAAGAGCACTGGATTCCCACATGGCCAACCACACTCTGAGTCCTGGACATGGCGGCTTGCTTTCTCACTTTCCCTCTCTCTCTCACTCTGTCCTTCTCTGTTCAAATTAAAAGAAATAAGCAAATAAATAAAGTTAAATGAAATATTTCTTTAAAAAAAGGAAGTCCCCATACCATCCAGCAATCCTTCTTCAGGGTATCTATGTAAAGGATAGTAATACAGTAGCAAAAACTTTTAGACATCTATGTTTATTGCAGCATTTTCACAATTGCTAAGACATGGAATCAACTTAAATGTCCAAGAATAGATGAATGGATTGAAAAAGTGTGGTACATATACACTATGGAATATTACTTATCCATAAAAAAAAAACAATGAGACCCTGGCATTTGTAGAAAATGGACAAATATGGACGATTTAATGCTGAGTGAGGCAAAGCAGAATATGAAAGAGAGGCATTGCATATCTTTCCATAATATATACCAAATGTCAACACTCTGTGGCAGAAACTTAAAGCTCAGAAGGTATGAAAGCATGGAGAGCAAATTTGGATACAAAAGACAGTATGGGAGGAGGGTGGGCAATGAGGGGTGGAAGGGAGAAAATTAAGGAGAAAAAAAGCAAAACATTTAATAGACACAATAATGGAAAATTAACTGTTGATGATAATGTGTCAATACCTTTGACTGGATTCAGACAGTTTATTCATGCTGGGAAAATTCATTTTGTATGCTGTAAAAATGTACAGTATTATATTTTAAAAATAGAAAGGAAATTGAAGTTTTAAAAAATATATCACTCACTCTATCTGTTTCCTTATATCTTTATCTCATTTCATCTTTGCAACAACCCAGAGAAGTATTATATATGTTTTATTTTAGGAAACCAGGATTCAGAAATGTTAAGTACCTTGCCAAAGGTCACAGGCCCAGTAGATAATCAAGCCAGAACATAAACTTTATGTCTAAATTACATAGTAAAAGGTTGTTATTAGTCTCCATAAACGTTTCCTCTCTTATTTGTCTACCTTAGTGTTTAGTGTTCAGTTTCAACAAAAAAATGCAAGAGGAAGTTGGAAGTAAAAGTGTGAAGAACATACTAGATAACCAAGACAAGAGAGAAGGTTAATGATCTAGAGACTAAATCATTTTGTTGAGAGGTTTTAAACATCAGAAAATGTGGGACCAGCAGTTAGCATAATGGCTGTGTCGCTGGACTCCCATGTAGTCGACTGCAGTTCGTGTACTGGACTCCGTGGCTTGAAACTCATGCCAGGTGCGTGTGCGTGCATGCCCAAGATCCCGAGAGGATAATGGAGGAGAAGGGATTGTGGCGTGGCCATCCCCCCTGGGGGGTGATTTCTCACTTTCTGTCTCTCTGTCTCTCTCTGTCTGGGGAGCACACGTGCCCTATAGCAAAAACCTCTCCAAAAAGAGAAAAAAAAAAGTTAGGCCAACTCTATGGCACAGCAATAATATATTGCTGAAGAGAAGGTAAAGCAAGCATGTTGATTGTGGTTCAAATCCCTGGATCAGCCAGCCTGAAACACGCTGGAGGACTGGAGGAAGGGAATTGTGGTGTGATCTGTCCCTGTGGAGGGTGCTTCAATCTTTCTCCTTATCTCTTTCTTGCACATGCACTTTCTCTATCATAAACAAAGAAAATAATTTTTAAAAATCAGAAAATATAAATTTTTAACAGTTAATTCAGGAAATATTTATCACTTACATGCTAGACGACATAGATGCAATTTCTTATTTTCAACAGTGAAACAAAAAATATTGATATCTTTTCTTATGGCTTATACATTCCAGTGGAAGAGATAGATGATGAGCTAATAAATAAGTGTATAATAAAATGCTAATTTGCATTCATAATAACATTACATAAGAGTTTCCTTTTTCAAGATCTGTTATTTTTTGTCTTTTTTATCACAGCCATTCTAACTGGGATAGATGGTGTCTTATTGTGGGTTTGATTCACATTTTCCTAATAGTAAAGATGATTTTTTTTATATGTTTATTGGTTATTTGTATGTCTTCTTTTGAGAAGCATATTTTTAGATTATTTACCCATTTTAAAACTGGATTTTGTCATTTTTCTGTTGAGTTAATTAATTTATTTCTATAGTTTTTAATGTTTATCCCTTGTCAGATAATGTGCAAATATTTATAATTTTTCAAAATAAAAATATTTTGTAGGCTGTCTCTTGACTGTTGTTTTTTTGATTCTTAAAATCCTTTTAGTTTCATATAGTCCTATAAAGAATTCTTAATCAGAAAAGTGCTTGCACATTGATGTTTCTTGCAGCACTATTTACAATAGCCAAGACACGAAATCAACCTAAGTTATCTGTGAACAGATGAATGGATAAAGAAAATGTGGTACATATACACAGTAGAATATTACTTATCCATTAAAAAATATGAAATCCTGTCATATGTACCAACATGGATGTACCTGGAAATCATTACATTAATAATCTAGGTACGGGAAAACAAATACTGTATGTTTTCACTCATGGAAACTAAAAACATTGATCTCATAGAAGTAAAAGGTAATGGTTTCCAGAGGCTAAGCAGGGAGGGGGGGGGAAAATGCAGCGGTTGGTTAACAAGTACAACATCGATGACTGATAGGAGCAATAAATTCTAGTGTTCTGTAGTATAGCAGAGGGATTATAGTTAACAATAATTTATTGAATATCTCAAAATAGCTAGAAGAGAAGATTTTGAATGTTCTAAATACAAAGAAATTATAAGTGTTTGAGGTGATGGACATGATAATTATCCTGATGTGATCATTACACATTATATAATGTACAAAAATATTATGCTGTACCCTGTAAATATGTACAATTGTTATATTATCAATTAGAACAAAACAATAAAAAGTCATGTTGTGGTAACTCTCATAAATAAGAATAAAGCAGGCCAGTTGGTGGTGTGGTGGTTAAGGAAGCTGGATCCCACATGGCCGACTTCACAATTTGAGACCTGGACCTGGTGATTTGAAAAACATGCTGGACACATGTATGTGAGTGCCCCCAAAAATCCCAAGAGGAGAATAGAGGAGAAGCGACAGTGGTGTGGCTATCCTCCTGCAAGGGAGTGAGTGTTTTTTTTTCTGTCTCTGTCTCTGCATCTCTTTCTCTGTCTTTCTGTCTGTCTCCCTGGTGAGTGCACATGTCATATACCAAACAAAGGCAAGAAAGGAGAATAAAGGAATTAAGAATAATGGATAAAAAGGAAAGGTGAATTATAGAATTATATGGGATATCTTTTTGAGGGAAGGTCTTGATGTTCAAAGTCAAATTTGAACAATTTTATGAGACCTAAATGATGAGACAAAGATGAGCAGATGAAAACCTGGGGAAATAAATTTATGGGCAAGGATAAAAATAAATTTGTTTTTATTTATGGTTAGAAAGATGACTAATATGGCTGGGGGGAGTAAGAAAAAAAGGTGATGGCCCACTGTACAATGCAGGGGTCAAACCCTGTACAAAGGAAGCTGGATCCCACATGGATGACTGTGGTTTGTGTCTTTGTCTCTAGCTGCATCTCTAGCTCTTTTCATTTTGCTCAAGATTGTTTATGCCATTCAGGATCCTTTTTGGTTTCATATGAGTATTAGAGTTGTCTTTTCTATTTTGATAGGAATTGAATTAAATCTTTGATCTCTTTGGGTACAAAAGACATTCTGATAATATTCTATCAATCCATGAACATGGGATTTTTAAAAATTTATTTGTGTCTTTTTTCATTGTATATTTTTTTATTTATGCTCTGCTCTTTATTGTTCTCTTCATTGTACCGACTTTGAACTTATTTTGATCTGATATGTCTATATTCTTTGTGGAGAATGACCAATTTGAGAAAACATGGTGTGACCTTTAGATGCATACAGAAATATGAGCTTCATTAGCAATAGCTATGAGAATATTTCCATATGAAATACTATCTGCCTGTTTTTATCCATTATCTTCCTGTTGTCAATACCTGATAACTAGATACTGCAGGGCAGTTTGAGGCTAAAGAGCTACATGCGTTTATCAGATTTTTCCCAAAGAAGATCAGAGAAATTACATGGCGGCAGTCATATTTTCATTTTCAAATGATTTACATCCTAAAGCAACTGGCTTTGCGTTCCATTTCCTCTTCCCTCATTTTCTGCCCTTTAGAAGAATAAACTTGGGGTTGGTTTCTGATCACAACTTCTCCATCAGAGAAAGTCAGGCCCATCCAATTTTGGCTTTTCTAAACTCATGTGTCTTTGTCTGTATGTTACTGTGTTTATTTCTAATCCACAGCCTTCCCCACTCAGAAAAACGTGTTCAGTTGAACAGTTCCTGGCAATCCTTGATATGTAACAATGGGCTATTTATTTGAGATCTATCTATTCATATTTCTTTGTTTTTTTTTCCTCCTTTTTAATTATTTCTTTGATGTAAACATTTATTATAAAAAAATTCCCTCTTTGAACTGCTTTTGATGCATCTCACATGTTTTAGTATGTTATGTTTTATTTATCTCAAGATGTATTTTGTTTTTAATTTTCAGAGGACACGTGTGCTCACCAGAGAGAAACAGAGAGGAAGAAGGAGAAGATATCCCCAGTGTGTTGTTGTCACATTGCAATCCATTACCTTCTATTTTTCTACCCTTTTGGGATTTGGGGCAAAAAGGTATGCATGCCTAGTATATTTTTCAAGCTATTAGGGCCAAATTGCCAACTGTGGTTGGTCATGTTGGATCCAGCTTCTTTAACTCAGCTACAGCACTGGCCCTCTATCAAGATATTTTTTATTTTCCCTTTTAATTTCTTTTTTTGGCTCACTGGTGGTTTAGGAACAAAGTTTTTAGCTTCTAAGTAGTTCTACATTTGCCTAAATTCTTTGTTTTATTGATCTATAGTTTTATACCAGTGTAGTTAGAAAACATATTCAATATGATTTAAATCTTCTTAAATGTATTGATTTTTAAAAAGGTTTTTGCCATAGAATGTGTGCATTCAACTGAGAGAGAGAGAGAGAGAAAGATAATGAGGAGAAAGAGAAATCACTCCCCAGGAGTCATGATCATGTCACAATCCGTTCTCCTCCATTTTCTTCCTGGGATTTTGGATATATACACACACATTCACTGCCATGATTTTCAAGCCACCAAGTCAGGGACTTGAACTGCAGTCAGTCATGCAGGATTCCAACACTTTTACCACATCACCTGCTGGTCCTCTATTTTAAGCTGATAATGATTTGGCTTCAATTGCATAAAGAAGCTCAACATTTTTACTTTCATCTTCCTCCAGTACATGTTGTGTTTCTGATGTCACAATTTGCATTTTTGTTTATCATGTTTATCTTAACAAATTATTATAATAATTGTTTTAATAGATTTTCTTTTAATCTTCACACTAAATATTTACATAATTTACATATCACTATTATAGTATTAATCTATTTTGAATTTGATTCTGCAGTTATCTTTACTGGTGAATTTTATGCATTCATATATACTAAAGATAAAATTAATTTACATGTCACCATTATAGTGCATGACTGGTAGTGATAAAGATGCTCAGCTTTTGTTGGTCTGGTAGTCTTTATCTCACCTTCATTTCCAAAAGACAGCTTTGCTGGGTAAAGTATTCTAGGTTTGCAGAATTTCGTTCTTTTTTT
>NW_006205663.1:388624-400095 GCF_000334495.1 Tupaia belangeri chinensis
TTTTTTTTTTTTTTTTCACCTTCAGCACATTGAATACATCATCCCACTCCTTCCTGTCTTATAAGGTTTCTACAGAGAAATCTAGTGATAGCCTTATTGGAACTGCCTTATGTGTGATATACTTCTTTTCTCTTGCCACTTTCAGAATCTTATTTTAGTCTTTGATTTTGACAGTTTGATTATAATGTCTTGTTACAGTCTTGTTTGGAGTGAATCTAACTGGAAACCTCGATGTTCCTTATGTTGATATTATATCTTTCCATAAGTTCGGAAACTATTATGGCATTATTTCCTTAAATACATTTTCTGGCTCTCTGTCTCTATTTTTTTAAATTTTATAACTCCTGTAATTTGAATATGCTCTTTTGATGATGTCCCATAACTCCACCGCACTTTTCTCATGCTTTTCATTCTTTTCTGTTTCCTCTCCTGACTGTATATTTGTAAATAATCTACCTTTGGGTTTACATGTTCTTCATTTAATTTAATTAATTTATTATTTATTTTAGAGAGAGATTTTTGCTATAGGGTGTGTGTGTTCACTGGAGAGGCAGAAAGACAGAAAGTGAGAAATCACCCCATGGGGGAATGGCCATGCCACAATCCCTTCTCCATTCTGTCAGGTTTTGGGCATGCACACACACACACGCACATACCCGGTGTGAGTTTTAAAGCACCAGGTCCAGGACTTGAACCACAGTCGACTATGTGGAAGTCCAGCTACATAACCATTATGGCATTTACTCGTCCCCTTTATGAAACGATTTATTTATTACATTCATTCACTGTATACCTTACGGCATAGAAAATGAATTTTCCCATTCAGAATACACTGTATATTGGCTCAATCAATGACCATATATATTATCTTCAACAGATCATTTTTCATTTTGTGTTTCTTGAATGTTTTGCTTCTATTTTTCTTTCCCCCTTGACTCCCTTCTTTTTAACCTCTGCTGTTTCCCACCCTCCTCACACACTGTCTCTGGTATCCAAAGTTGCCATTCACATATTCTTCTGCTTAGTCAAATCTGCTGTTTATGATCTCTATTGTATTTTTCATTTTATTCCTTGTAATTTTAAGCTCCAGAATTTGCTTGATCTTTTTATAATTTCAGTTTCTATGTTGAATTTGTCATTTTGTCTATATATTGCTTTCCTGATTTTGTTGAATTGTATTTTCTTAAAGTTCTCTGAGCTTCCTTATAATGCTTTGTTTTATTTCTTTGTCAAGCAGTTCATACATCTTTTTTTTTTTCATTAGGGGCAGTTAACAATGCTTTATTTTGTCTTTTGATGATGTCATGCTTTCCTGATTGTCCTTGATTGTCATGACTGTGTGTTAGTGTGTATACAATTAAAGAAGTAGGGGATTACTTGAGCCATTACAGATTGGCATCACTGGGAAGGCCTTCACCAGTCAGCTTGTTCAGATTCTGGGCAGGACGTCTGGCATGCTCTGTGGGTAGGCTTTCTGAAGAAGTAATGAGACAGTATGGGCTAGTGACGGAGTCAGCAGGTAAGTGGGCCTGGTGCCTAGATACACTGGGTTGGGTCTGTTGATTGGGCCCAAGGGATAATTCTGGAATCTGCATCCACAAGGCCAAGAACCTGTATCTGTTGTGGCAAACTTTAATCCTCAATCTTTAGGGACTGGGATGGTGCTGGGGTAGAACTTAAGCCAAAATCCACATGGATCAACCAGGCACAGAGATGGAACTGGAGCCTGGATTTACTAGGACGGGCCTGAAGCCTCAGTCTATGGGGTGATGCTGAAGCTTTAATGTGCAAGGACTGACCTGACAAAGGGCTTTACTAGGGTTGAACTGGACTTTGGTCCACAGCAGCCTGAAACCACTGGGGGTGACTTAGAACTGGGGCCTGCCTGGTGCTGGGGTAGGTGTGTTCTTGGGTCTGTGGGGCTGATCTAGGTTCTAGATGCTGGCACATTGCCTGGAGTTATAGAGGCTGGCATGGAGCTTGGTTATGGGAACTTGGTTGGTGACTGAGTTTGTGGGTACTGGCCTACAGGCTTATTTTTCCAGGAGAGTTGACCTGATTCTTTTTATTTTAAGAGAGAGGTTTTTGCTATAGGATGCATGTGCTTGCCAGAGAGAGACAGATAGACAGAAAGTGAGAAATAACCCCTTCAGGGAATGACCACAGCACAATCCCTTCTACTACATTGTCCTCTTGGGATTTTGCTCATGCATACACACACAGCCAGTAGGTTTCAAGCTGCTGGATCTGGGATTCAAACTGCGGTCAGCCATGTGGGAGTCCAGAGATGTAACCATTATGCCATATGCTCTTCCCAAAGGTGGACCTGGTTCTTGAGGCAAGGCAGAAGGGGCTAGCCTAGAAACTGAGTCCACCGGGGCAGTGCTAGTGCCTGGATATGTGTGGGCAGGCCCAGAATCTATTTTCATGGGGCTTGGTATGTAGGCTCAAAGTATAGGTGCTAGCCTGGAATTTAGTTCTGTGCAAATTGACCTGTGTTCTTGGGTCGCAAGGGCCAGACTGGAGCCTGAGTCCATGGGGCATTCCTAGAACCCGAGTTCATTTGGGCTGATTCAGCACTAGGAGATACTTGGATGGGCCTGGATGCTGGATCTGTTGAAGTGTATAGCTATAGGGACTGACCTGGCACTGGGCAGGATTAGAGCCTTGTCTGTAGGTGCTGGCTTGCTACCTGAAGATAGAGATACTGAGATGAGTATAAAACTTGAAACAGTATGGGCCAACCTGGCTCTGAGTTCATGTGGAGCCTGGGATGGGTCAGGATCCTGAGGTCATAGGGGTTAGTCTAACAGTAGGATGAACCAAGAAACTTGGTACGTGGTTACCAGCCTTGAGTCTTGGGCCATAGGAACCTGCTTGGCACTGGGATTTACTGGGACAAGTTTGGTATTAAGATCTGAGGCAACATCTACTTTTCACTTCCCTGTCCTTCACCCAGGCAGAAGGTATCTCTCTTCAGGCTGTGTTGTCAGGACCTAGGAATGGATGATGTGAATAACATAAAACTCTCCTTCTCATGCTCTACAGTGTGTCTTTTCTTATTTCTGTGTAACACCCAAATACTGTAATATCTCACCTGTTTTATTTTTTCTCTTTTGAAGGTATTTTTATGCATGGATATTCAAATTAATGTTTCTGAGTGGGAAAAGGAGCTGAAATGTCCTATTGTGCCATCTTGCTAACTTCCACTTCTAGATCAGGGTTCTTAAACTTTAAATTTAACAAATATAATAATATATTTTCTTTCAAAGCCAAGGAATGAACTTAAAAAGACTATTTACACCATCAATCTCTCCTTTTCTTTCATTCTCTGTTCTGCCTCACTCCCTGTCGTAAGTGCAAGATATTATAATCCCATCTTTTTACTTCATGTGTACTCCAATTTGGCATCTAATGCTGGTTGATGTAATTGGAAAAGAAAAGCTGTGTGAAGATTTAAAGTGTTGGTTTCTTGATTAAGCCATTCTTTAGTATAGAAAAGAGAAATGGGGGGTGGGGTGGGGAGAGAGCTAGAAAACAACAAGCACATGAAGCCCCTGCAGAAAATAATCATTGTAAAGGCTGGCAGATTTGGAAATTTTAGTGCTGTGGCTCAACTCACTACTCTGGTCATCTCACCTTCAAGAATGAGAGCTGGCATCTCTTAACCACTCACGACTTAATGCTGAAAAACCTCTCATGTAATTCCTGAATAGCTTTCAAATCTGTTGGGTTTTGAAAGGTATAATTAAAACTTATTATTCTCCTTTTCTTTGTCTACCAGCTGTCGGATCATTGGAAGAAAGAAAACAAGATTTTTTTCTTTAACAGTGAAAGTATTCGCTAGATTTAAATAGAAATTGTTCTTTTATATATTTAAAAATCCCTTCATATATCTTTATATAAAGGAATGATTGAGTTGAGTTACAGTTCAAATGAAATTTTAAACATGTAAGCTGAGAAAAGCCAATGAGGAGATTTTCAATTATATCATTTTCTAAAAATGGCATTTTATAAAATAGCAAAGTTTAAAATTGGGGTGGAAATCTGTGAAGTATTTTTCACCTTTTTTGCCATCATATCTAATATGTTACCCAATGTGAGTATATCATTATTACCATTTCATATTCTTTTGACTTCTTCACATTGCTAATTTCTTTTGGAATTCTCTACTTCTCTCCCACTGATTGTGGGAAGTGAGAGCTATTGAAATAATTTAGACTCACTGATTAATGTTTTATATTTTTCTTTTTCCTACTGAAAATCACAGGCTAGTGTTACCTTTAAGAAATGACTATCTTATAAACCTTATTCATTTATAAATGTGTATTAAATTATAAGCATTTATTTAATGTCAGTTAACTTTATGCTTTTTACTGAAGATATTGTGGAAAGTAAAGCCCCTTCCTGTCCATTTTCACCAACCTTTCTATCAAAATCAAGTACTTTTTTCAAACATGAATGCCATGGTATTTAACTTTTGTTGGAAAACTATAACTTTCAAAAGAATTGTGTTCTTTTAGAGAGGGGGAGCTATATAGCAAAATCCTCCTACAGGCCATATGTAGGTCAAACTTGTCTCAGTGACTATAGCCACTTGTTTCATCCCAGCCACAGATTTGGTGATCAAATCAAAGTGAGAACTACCCACAGTGATGCAAACACAACTCCACATATTATCTCTTCAGTTTACTTGCCTTTAAACTCCTGGTCCAAGGACAAAGTGCCACAGGGTATAATTAGTGGTTATGTGAGCGCAAACCATAAGTGCGAGGGATTAAGTGCCCCTTAAAGCAAAACTTAGTCAATGAGAAGTAAGAGCCAGTGGATAAATGCTTCTTTTCTCTGTCAAACACTCCTACAAAGCAATAGCTTATTTAATTTCTCAGAAGATAATATCAAAAGATTAAGAAATCTGTTGACTTTGATATCCATCAGTGGTCATATATTAACATATCCTCTCATCTTTACTCATCTTATCCTATACTTTCTCCTCATTTTTCCTTACTCCCAGTACCCTGAAATCAAACTTCTTAATCATTTACTGGTACAGAACTCTTGCCTCACAGTTTATTTTTTAATCAGGGTAAAAAGGATATTGAAGAAAGAGCAATCAGATTTAACTTTTAAAATTTCTACAATCTTACATAGAATTCTTATTTTTCTATAAATTAGAAAAACATCCTGGTAGCAATTAGGACTGCTCATAAATATTCCAGATCTCATCATTCTCAACACATCATAGGATTGCATTTCCCATACCCCTTGAAGTTAAGCATGGTCATGTGACTGACTGTAGTTAATGAAATGTGAGCAGAACCAATACGTATCTCTTTAAGGAAGAAACTTTAATAGTCAGCACATAATTTTCCACATTTCTTTCCCCTGCTTCTCTATTGAGGTTAGTCTCTGTCAACGTAGGCTCCTGAGTGATTATAAAAAACAAAACCTGGGACCAACAGTGGTGTAATGGCTATGTCACTGGACTCCCATGTAGCCCACTGTGGTTCGAGTCTTGGACCCGGTGGCTTAAACTCACGCCAGGCGCATGTGCTTGTGTGCCCAAGATCCCTAGAGGAGAATGGAGGAGAAGGGATTGTGGGATGGCCATTCCTCCTGGGGAGGGCGATTTCTCACTTTCTGTCTCTCTGTCTCTGTCTGTCTTTCTAGCAAGTGCACGTGCCCTATAGCAAAAACCTCTAAAAAAAACCCCACCTTATTCTTAACCTGTGTTGGACAGTTAGCATGGGTAAAAAATAAGACATGTGTTGTATAAAAATACAGGGCTTTAAGGTTGGTTGTTCCCTCACTGTTCTTTCTGACTGCTATAGCGTCTTTCTTTTCCAAACTGGAGGAGACCATACATGAGGTTTAGAAATTTGATACCTTATTTTCCATGACTCTGTCTAAAAACACTGTACTGTGATTCATGGCGACTTCTTTTCACCAGCTTGAGAAATCAATAGTGCAAGCTACTCAAACCATTTTCATGTACATCTCAAGCAAAACACTGGAATTTGCTGGCATGAATGAATGTTTTCTCAATCTCTCTAAAATACGTTTCTAAACTGCTCTGTATTTCTTGACAAATTATTGACATTAAAACCTCCATTAAAAGAAAAATTTAAATAGATTGTGTTTGGGTGAACTTGGTTTCCAATAGACAATAAACTTATATGATAAAAGCACATATAATAAAAACCAATTTCTTTTGAAGACAAAACTGTCAGATGGATCTTAGGAGTGTATTCAGATGAGTGAAAGTCATTTATGCTGAGAGTGAAATGTATAAAAAGCTGTCCTCTGTGGGAAAATGGGTCCCCCTTAAAATCTTACAAAAGGCTCAAAACATCTGAAATACGATTTAACATGTTCATTTAGCAAAACACTTGTCTTACCTTATATTACTGATGCTGATACTCATTTCTGACTCACACGTAGTAAGATTAAAACGTATTTCTTTTTGGCTTCTTCTGCCTTCCTCTATCACCTCCTTATTGTTTCCAGGCATTTCCAGGACACCCTACCACTTTCTTAAAAGAAAAGTAATAATAAACACTTACTATAGTAGCACTTACTATATTCCAAGCACTACCTTAACCACACTTTAATTCTCAGAGTGACCATGTGAGTTATTTATCCTTATTTATTTTCAATTTGCCAGAGAGCATGAGAAACAGAGAGAGAGAGAGAGAGAGAGAGAGAGAGAGAGAGAGAAGGAAGGAGGGAGGGAAAGTGAGAAAGCATCTCCCATGGGTGATGTGGGGAGTGGTCATTCTACAATCCCTTTTCCATTTCTCCTTTCCAGATTTTGAGCACATGCAAACATACACACACACATGCCTGATGTGTTTCTTCAAGCGGTTGGGTTAGGGACTCGAACTGTGCAGTTCACCGTGTCATCAGTTGGCCCTCTCTATCCTTATTTCGTAGTTAGAGAAACTGAAGCTTAGAATTTTTTTTTATTATTTCATTTTCTTTTATACATTCAATCACATTATTATTTGGCTTACAAAATGGATATTTCAACAGGTGAACATTTCTCCCTAGTACTGTTGATAAAATTACAGCTTATCTTTTTTTATTTTTGAAGAAGTTTTTGCTATAGGGCATGTTCACTCGCCAGAAAGAGAGAGACAGAGAGACAGAAAGTGAGAAATCAACCCCCCAGGCGGGATGGCCACACCTCAATCAATTCTTCTCCATTCTCCTCTTGGGATCTTGGGCACACATGCACACGTACCTGGCGTGAGTTTAAGCCACTGGGTCCAGAACTTGAACCACGGTCAACTACATGGGAGTCCAGCGACATAGCCATCACAGTAGCTACTGGTCACAAAACTACAAAATATCTTCAACAGATAATACCACATTTCTTTGTGACATGAAGTTTAAAAATGTTGAGTCTTTTATCCAAAGTTACATAGTGAGTGAATAGAAAAAGTCAAGCTTTAAATTTGTAAATGTGTTCTGGAATTTTATCTGTAATATTCCAAGGGTTCCAATGCAAAAGCCTGAGATAGCACAGTGTGTGACCAGAAAAAGAAAACTACATGTATTTCTGGGATTGCAAGCTACGTACCTTAACAGTAAGGCATATACTGTGTGTGTAGAAAGCCTTGTACAGTTATTAGTGATGAGTGGAGCCCATGGTAAACTGGAGACTATATGCCCTGCTTACATCTTGTCAAAAGAAATGTAATGTTAAACCATGACTTTTGTCTTCTTCTTCTTTTTTTTTTTTTGAGAGGTTTTTCACTATAGGGTGTGTGCACTTGCCAGGCAGACAGATTGAGACAGAGAGACAGAAAGCGAGAAATCACCCCCCAGAGAGGATGGCCACACCGCATCCCTTCTCCTCCATTCTCTTCTCGGGATCTTGGGCACGCATGCACACGCGCGCCGTGGGAGTCCAGTGACATAGCCATTATGCTAACTGCTGGTTCCCGACTTTTGTCTTCTAAGAGTTGTCTTTTCTTCTACTGAATGATCACATTGTGGTCTTTAAATGTACTCAGGCTACTAAAGTAAGAGAGGAGTACCATAGTCCCTAATTCTATAATGTTCTGGTTTTCCATCAGAGTGGCTTTTAGATTGATTAAAAGTAGAGTTAGAATCTGTCAGTAGTAGTTTTTCAACAGAATGAACTTTAACCCCTATGTGGTGTGTATGTGTGTATTTGTGTGTATGTGTGTATGCATGTTTGCTATTCTATAGATCTGAAGCAGATTCCTTTTCCTTTATGTCTGTGTATGTGTGTTTCTGATCATGCTTGCCTCTAATGAAAGCTAGAAATCAGAGTCACAGTAGTTGAAGTTTTTTTTTCCCCCCATAGTTGAATGGAACTTTAATTAATGACTCGTAGTCACTCACAGGTGGTGATAGAACACTAATTAGCATTTCTTGTCTCTCCTTTCTCTCCCTCTGTAAAGTTTTCTACAATTCATTTGGGAAAGGAGACTATACATTATTCATTCCTAGGTGCACTAATTTGATCAACCTTTTAAGATAACCCTGGGTCAATTGAAATTTGACTTACAAGGCAACTGCCTATACAAAGTCACACAGAGGCAGTTGCATTGCAATTTTCTCCACTGTCATATCAATGGGCCATAACCCTATTGGAAAAAAGTTGCTCCCTAGAGGTAAAGAGGATATTAAGTACCTGTGCCCATTCATTCCAACAAACAGTGCCAATCAATGTAGATTAGGAACTGGACAGGCTTATTTCTCATAGGTCAAAACATATCATTACTTAGTAATAGCTTTTGGTTCCTACTGATCTGGCTTGGATTTGAACAAATGACTCAGAGTTTAATGACTCTGCTTCTCATTATGTATTGTTTTTTTTTTTCTCCTTCTTTAGAAAAGCAACTTAGCACACTTCTGTAAAATGTTATGTTGTATTTACCCATTGCCTTGCTCTTTATATAATAATCCTTAAATGCAAGAATTGCAGTACATTTTCCATACTACATGTTGAATAAGAGGACTTTTTATTCTCTTTTCAGCTCAAGTCACTCAATAGTCTAACACAGCGTAGAAAACTCTACTAGGATTGGTTTCAATTGTGAAATTGTATATTCCACAGAAAAGGTTGATGTTGTAACAAATAGAGTAGAAAACATTAAAAATAATTTGTATTAATGCTTCCTTTCTGAACAACCTCAAGGCATGAATACAAAACTTGTCAAATAACAGCAATTTCTGTAAAAATAGTATGATAATCTTTGCTGTATCTTCCCTCATTGGAAGAGAAGGCAGTAGAGAGGCTGATGTTTTATGGTTCATCAATTGAAATTATCAAGAAAATTATAATCATTGGCAGTTGAATTATTTGATGCTTTCTGGAGCAACTTTAAATTTCTTTCCCATGTGAACCCTAATTTAGAGATCTTAGGGAAGCAATACTTTAAATCTATCAATTATCAATGGAGGGGGAAAAATGAAACTATTCTCTGATTAGTTATCACAATAATTCAATTGTTAATTAAGTAATGGTCAATTAACTATTTAATGTTAGTTTTTAAACAAATTATGAGGAGCTGGACAATGGCACAGTCGTGAAACATGACATTCTGCAAGGTAGACCCACATAGGAAAGTTGCTGGTTTGTGTTTGAAGATTTCTCTGAATATACAGGCCCCATGATCTGGGTTGGCAGAAGCTAGGGGTGGATCATGGGTTAGGACTGTTTCAGGAGTGTGTGTGAGTGTGTGTATGTGTGTGTGTGTATGTGTGCATTCTATTTCTCTATTTCTGTTTCTCACTGGTGGAGTAAATAAATAAACATTTAAAATAATAACAGCTAAATTTACCTATTTATTTCTTTTCTCTATGATCCCCATGGTAATTAAGAAGTGTTAGTAAAGAATAGGAAATAAAAAAACTACATGTATAGATGAAGTAACTGAGATGAACAAAGGTGTCACATACTCTTTAGCATCACTTGGTGATTCAATGGAATCATGAAAGTTAATATTCAAAGCTGTTTCTTACTAGTACTATCTCTTATCCACTTAATCCCTCTGTCAAAACTACTATGTTTCATCAACGTTTTCAGTTACTTGATTAAAAAAAACATTTGGTATGCTGCAATAATATATAGTGATTGAATGTAAAAAATAAATTTAAAAAAATTAATAAGAAAAAAAATTCTTTAGTAGTTAAATTTCTAATTACCATACCTATCCTTTTAGAGGACTGAAACAACCATTAGAACAAGAATCAGTTGTTCAAGGGAGGCTAGCAGGTGGTGTGGTGGTTAAGGGCGCTAGACTTCAACATGGCTGACCATGGTTTGATTCCCAGACCTGGCAGCTTGCTTTCTCACTTTCTCTCTCTTTCACTCTGTCCTTCTATAGTAAAATTAAAAAATAGGTAAATAAATAAATTAATTAAAAGTTGAATAAAATAACTCTTAAAAAAAGAATGACCTGTTCAAGAAATTCTATAAAAAGTTTTTAAAACTATTCCTGTGCAAGTGACTTTTTATTGTTTTAAATTTTATTTTATGATTTATTATTTATATTTAATCACTATACATTTTTACAGCACACACTATTGTCTTTCTCTACCCTCCTTGGTATCCTCCCTCCTTCCCAGCATTTCAATTCCTGATTGCAAAATATATGACAGAGCTGCAATAATCAAAACAGCATGATCAAGGCAAAAATACAGGCCTATAGACCAATAGAACCGAATAGACACCAAAGCCATGAACCCCAAAACATATAGCCAACTGATTTTTTGGGGGGATAAAGGATTTTTATTTTATTCATATTTTTTAAAATTTTATTTTAATATTTTATATACATTCAATCACATTATTTAGCTTACA
The DNA here is from genome assembly GCF_000334495.1 of Tupaia belangeri chinensis. Taxonomy (NCBI): domain Eukaryota; kingdom Metazoa; phylum Chordata; class Mammalia; order Scandentia; family Tupaiidae; genus Tupaia; species Tupaia belangeri. The sequence continues at coordinate 399,465 of NW_006205663.1, forward strand.
AAGTAAACGTTTCAATATGTGAACATTTCTCCCTAACCCAGTTATCAAAATATCTTCAATCAATAACACCACACCTCACACTCCGTCAATGCTCTGCCTCCATATCCCTCCTCCAAATGTCCTTCCTTAGGTTCCACTTCTCCACACATACCATGTCTGGCATTCACACCCATCTCTTGTGTTTGTACAACCTTAGGTCAATCAGTTTTAGTCATAGAGTCAACTGATTTTTGACAAAGGACACAAGACAATAATCCAGTGGGGAAAAGAAAATCTCTTCAGCAAGTGGCGATGGACAAACGTGGTATCCACCTGCAGGAAAATAAAACTGGACCCCTATCTCTCACCATTAACAAAAATCAATTAAAAATGGAACTAACAAATAAATATAAAATTTCAAATTATAAAACTGCTTTTGGAAAACAAAGGGGAAACTCTTGGAGACATTGGAGTAGGCAAAGACCTCTTAAATACGATCCCCAAAGGATAGGTAATTATCTTGAAAATAAATAAATGGGACTATATTAGGCTAAAAAGCTTTGCATAGTAAGTGACTTTAAGAACAAACCTTGGCAGAGGATGGTAGGTGGCATGGTGGTTAAGGGTGCTGGACTCCCATATGGCTGAACCA
>NW_006205663.1:400124-416819 GCF_000334495.1 Tupaia belangeri chinensis
CCCTCTTTTGCTCATTTGCTCTGTCCCTCTCTGGTCAAGCTAAAAAGAAAAAAATAAGTAAATAAAGTTAAATAAAATAATTATTTAAAAAAAGAACAAACCTTGGCTCATCAATGAAAGAGAGAGATGAAAAAATTAGAGGATTGAGAATAGAAAAATTGAAATATGATCATGTTTGAAAAGTGGGTATATGAAAAAAAGTCTAAAAGTTGAAATTATTTAATCAGAGGTTCAAGGGTTATGAGATGTAGTTTAAGAAGTATGGAATAACACATTCCATTTGTATGACACATTTAAAATGATAATCATCCAACATAGTTTGTTTTCCTAAAGGCTGAAGGACAGGGTAAGGGTAATTTACGAATTAGAGGGGAAGGTATCAAGTTATAACAATGAGAAATTATTGATTTCTCATAGTGTTATATGCAGAATTCTAAGATAGCTTCCAAAATTTCTGCCCTCTATTGTGCACGATCTGTAAAATCTCCTCCCCTTAAGCGTGGATGAAACCTGTGAATTTAATGACATATTGTTCTCTTGATTTTGTTATATTATACAGCAAAAGAGATGCTGCAGATGTAACTAAGTTCCCAAGTAGTTTGACCTTAAAATAGGGAAATTATTCAAACAATAGGGAAATTATTCAAATGAGACTAACTTAATCACATGAGCCCTTTAAATCTGGGTCTATAGGTCAGAGTGTGGAAGCCAAAGATTTGAAGAATGAGAAGGACATGGTGCACTGTTAGTGGCTTGAAAATGAAAAGAGCCATGTGGCAAGAAATGTGAGATCTCTGGGAGCTGAGAGTGGCCCCTGACTTATAGCTAGTAAAGAAACAGGAAACTGAAGCTTATAATCACAAGAAACCAAATTCTGTCAAGATCCTGGTAGAGAACATTTTGCCCCACAACTTCCAGACAAGAACTCAGCCTAGACAACACCTTGATTCGGCCTTGTGATATCTTGAGTGGAGTACCTGGCCATACCCTGCTGGACTCCTGATCCACAAAAACTGAGATAATAAATATATGCTAAATTACTAGGTTTGTAGAAAATTACTATGCAGAAATAGAAAACTAATACACAGAGTATTATTTGAAATTAATTAAAATACATATTAAAAAGCCACAATCTAATTTGACAGGAGAGAAAAAAGAGAAGCATCTATTTAATTAATTGAAATAGAATGAATGTAATTATTTTACTATGGGAAGTGGTAGCATTTCCCATGGTGACATTTATAAGAATGACTAGACAGCCATCTGTTTGCATCAGTTTGGGCAAAGCATATGTGAGAGACAAGGTTGGAATGGAGAGACCTTTTAACCATATGATTCCAAAAACTAGTTCACAAAATTTTTCATTGATCACAAATGTCTTTTTTTTAATTTCTAGGATTTTTTTTTCTTCTTCAGTAATATCATTTTGTTCTAGTTGTTTTCTATTTTTCCCCCAGATCCATTCTCTACTCTTCTCCTTCATGCTCTGTTTTAGGAGGCTGACCTCAAAACTATCCCCTTGGATCACTTGCTCTCTAGTTTCTATGGGCTTTGGTCAATGAGAGTAACTAACAAAGGATTGGAAGGTGGAGCTAGAGTGGAGCTAAGGCAGGGAAGTAGAAGAGAAGCAATTACTTTGCTTCACTTTACATCTACCTTCCTTGTTTATTGACACTATATCCCTCTGACCTAGGGGTGTTACTAACTTCCCAATGTTGTTAATGTTGGGGTTCTTCAGTATTTGTTGTTTCCTTAGCCTCACCCATACCTTTATAAGTAGTAGAAGTAATGCCTTCATTAAAATATGTTTATTTAAACCATTTAAATTAATTCTGTTACCTAAGATTTTGAATAGAATACCATGAAGACCAGCTATCAGTTGACTGATTTTGTCTTTTCAAAAATAATACTTGGGGGAACCAGCAGTTAGCGTAATGGCTATGTCGCTGGACTCCCATGTAGTCGACCGCGGTTCACGTCCCGGACCTGGTGGCTTAAAATTCACACTGGGCGCATGTGTGTGCGTGCCCAAGATCCCGAGAGGAGAATGGAGGAGAAGGGATTGCGGCGTGACCATCCCTCCTGGGGGGTGATTTCTCACTTTCTGTCTCTATGTCTCTCTCTGTCTGTCTGGCGAGCACATGTGCCCTATAGTGAAAAACCTCTCCAAAAAAAAAAAAAAATAATAATAATACTTGGCTCCTTTTTGAAGGCTAGAAGTTAAAACATCAAGATACTGAGTTTTGGTTTTCAGCAGTGCATTTTTAGGTAGCAGCAACAAAGAATTAATGAAGATTGATATTTCTAGGTTTGAATAGGCAGCACTACTCTTCAAAGACTGCTTAATTATTTTTGGACAATATATAAGGCAGCACTACTCTTCAAAGACTGCTTAATTATTTTTGGACAATATATAAGGTGGGAAATGTATTTCTCTGTTAGTTTCTTCTGTGAAAAAGGAGTTTTACTGGCTATATAATTCTTGACTTCTCTTTGTCTTCTCACTTATTTCTATGTTGGCTATATTTAATTGGTAAATTTGGAAATAATAAACTGAGCGACATTGGCCTGCTTTTCTCTAAGTACATGTTTTTCCTGCAAGGTGGATGCATTCACCTCTGCTTACATGTGAGGGCACTTTTACCAGACCACAGCTGGTAGAATGAGCAGGGGATAAACTGAGTAATTCTCAGACCCAATATTAGAAGGTTGTTTAGCTTTTAAACTAAGCTACATTCTCCAAATTAACTTTTAAAAGAAATTAAGGCACTCTGAAGAGGGATGCTATTTATTTGGGCCACCCATGGATCTAAGCAATCTCTTTGCCTGATCAATGCCACCAGATTAAGCTTTCTAGGCCAAGTGATCTTTTATATTTTTACTCTTTCCTATAAGTTCCCATCAAAATGGTCACATATATAGCGATGTGAGGAGCTATATGTGCAGCTAACTCCAAGAGGGTATTTTTTTATGCTTCGAAACCAGTGGTTTTTCTATAAAATAAATCCATTTTTATAACAAAGACATAATATTTAGTTAACAAATCTGAAGCAATGACCCATTAAATCAAGAAGTAAATGAATACAAAGATATAAGTGAATTTAGGTAGCTTTCATTCTAAGCTTTTAAAAACTCATTTCAACAGAGCACAACTAGGTTTTCAACTAATATGCAGTGATTTCACACCAGGACATTAGAGGCCTGGCAGGTAGTAGAAAAAAATGGGCAAGAACTATTGAGAGAAGGCATCCTTCTTCAGCACAATTTTCACAGCTACTGGCCTGGTAATTGCTTTAATTTATTTAGGGTATAATTTGGGGAAAACCTCTAGGGTAGGTAAGTTATCTTTATTTTTACTTTTTAAATGCCTGGAATAATTTTCTTGCTTACTCCCAACAATCTCATCTTTGATAATAATCAACTTTTATGGAGTCATCACTTGCTTCTTTAGAGGCTGGTGACATTTTCCTGCCCTTCTATAGATGTTCTGATTTTTGACACTGAACACTTCTGACCTAGTTAGTTATAACTTTCTCTGGTGTCTAATTTTCTGTAATGTTTCCTTTGAACTTTTGACCCTGTTTGAGGATGGTGGTGCTCATATTAAGTATAGAATTTGATAATCACAGTGTAGCATTCAGATATTTTTGTTACTACTCATCCCATCAGTCTATTGCTTGAGGCTTTTTTCCCTCTAATGTGGATCATCGCAAGTCTATGCCATATTGTATCTTGTTTTGAACTGCAGAACTGAGAATGTATCATTATATACTGAAATTCTTGGACTCTTCTCCTGAAACCTATTCCATTTCATCTCACAACTGCATTTATTATACAGTAATGTAATTACATACATCATTCTTATGGGGATTTGAAATGCTCACTTCAAGTGTCTGGAAACAGTAGGCATTTTTACCAAGGTTTTAAAAATAGCAGAAGCTATCAGCATCTGAACATTGTAAATCAACTTAGGACAGATTGTTATGCCTAAATAAGAGTAAGACTTTATAGGAAGGACAAACAAAAAACTGAATGTTTGTTATAGTGCCAGTAGCAGAGGGCTTGCATGGCTTACTACATTTTTTTTTAAGTTATTATTACAGAGCATTGGCTATGTCCTTAAATACTGCACCATTTGGAATCACTTTTATTCTGCATCTCTATCTAACCATTTAAAGAACAGTTGACAATTATAGAGGGCTTTGAACCCTGTGGTGCTTTACAAGCTATGCATATCCTGGAATTACCTCAGCATGGAAAGACATCTTGCTCTGGTGAATGAATTTTCATAGTCTTTCATGACAACAGCTAGCCAGACTTCTGAGATGATTGCTCTTTCTAAAGGCAAATGCAACATGTTACTTTACAACAGTTTAACTCTATTGTGTACATAAAGGGTCATGTGTTCAAAGTGGATAACAGTACCTAGATGCTATTTTTGGAGATGGCATGACATATCTCTCTTTGTGCAGGAGAGATTTGTGCAAAATTTAGGATAGATAAGGCAATGCATTTGCTTAACTATATCATATTTCTATCGGAGCTTTTTCTTCCTCTGAGATCCAATTCCATTTTGGGAATCAGGTGGTATGTCAGTCACCACAGATCTTGCTCCAACTTTCCTACCAAATGTCTTTAATTATGGCCCTTATGCCCACCCTACTCCTTTGTATTTCAACTCAGTTGTTAATGGGAAAAATCTTAAAATTAGGAGATATTAGTAGTGATTACAGCTATCATTTACTGAGCATTTACTTTATTAAAGTAACAATGGCAAATGTAATAAATATAAACATTCCAATGGTTTTTATACAATAGAATGTATTGCTGTAGTAAAGTCCAATAGGGGGTGGAAGCAGAGTATTTTTGCTCTAATAATTTAAAATCCCTGGTAATTAGTGGCTCTTCAACATTCATCAAGTAGCACTGACTTCCATCTAGTAGCTACAGGAAGAGTGGAGGATTTTGCAGGAGATTTTTATGAGGCACATGTTGAACTGGCATGTATGACCTATAGTAGAATATAGTCATAATTTCATAAAATGACTACCCTTAACTATAATTGAGACTGAGAAATGTGGACTAACTGTGTACCCAGGAAGATAGAGAAAGGATTTGGTAAGCAGCAATCCCATCTCTGCCATACTTAAGTACTTAGCATATGCTAAGTAATTATTTTACTTAAATTATGCTGTTCCCACAAAATTTATACAGAATTGATTTTATTATACCAGTTTAGTAGATGAGGAAATTGTGATTCAAACTGATGATGCAACCAATCAGAAATAATAAGCATAAAGGTGACAGAGCTGGTATTTGTACCCAGATCTGATGCCAAAGGTCATGTAAATCACTGGTCCAAATCATCAGCACCCAGATAAGAATATGTGCCTAAATCTATTATGTGCTCTATTTCTCTACCTCATTGGATGGAAGCTGTATCATTTTCTTTGATATCCCATTCCAATGTCTCATCATTTGATGATTAAAATGCTCTTATATGAGCACATTTAGAATCACTTATTTTAATATATATAGACAAAAACAAAGAAGAAAATATAAAACTCTCTCCAAACTACTACTTAGCAATAATGACTGTTAAACTACAGTTGCATTTATGATATTAAATACATTTTGTTGTATAAAATTAAATACTATACATATTGTATTTCAACATGCTTCTTTTGTAAATGAAGGTGGCGTCCATTTCCTAAGCACCAAATAAAACTTTCACTAACAAAAATTGTAAAATATTCTACTCATAGTTGGTGCCATAATTTATTCATCAATACATTTCACTGATATTTTACTTTTTGAGATATTTTTTAAAGATGCTACTACAAGAATACTAAATGATGTTATGTATATTTTGTTTCATTTTAAAGATGAAGATAATGTCTGGTCCATTTTTGATCTTATATAATAACTTCGAGATTAGTACACTGTGTATGAATCTCAGGTGTGGTAGAACTTGAGATAGTTTTGATAAAAGTCTTTTCAGCACCTCGGGGAAAGGTAGGCTATTAATCAACTTTCTTTTACACAGTGAAGCACAGAGAGCTGGGTTAGCTGTGAGAATTGCCATAGAAAATGTGGAATGAAAGATGCCTTTTTAAAAAACCAATTTAATGTCATGTAGCTTTATAAAGTGGGTCAATATTACTAACTTGCCATCAGTAGAAGAAGCTAATTGATTTTGCTGCCACCTGTGAGCACAAGTAAGCAGCAGGTCTCATACTGCTTACTGGCTGCCTCGACAGGGTATGTGTTTGTTTAGCACTAGCAAACTCAAGAAAAATTATCTTAGTTTCACATTACTTTAATACGCCTAATGGCTTATTTCAACAAATAATTCAGCCCTGCACAACAGACCAGATGACTAATGTTGTCTGTCGGCACAGACTCTGGCAGAATGCTGTTCTCAATATCAAGGCAAGCAGTTGCTGAGCTGTCCACAGAATGCATGGCACCATAGAATGCTTGTCTCCATGGGGTTTACACTATTTGTGATAGACAGAGACCATTCTTCTAACACATTTAAAATGTGACCAAAACTGCAATATATATCAATGTAGAAATGAACTAGAACACACACATAGGGAGGGCATGTAAATTGGTACAAACTCTTTAGAAGGCATCTGGGAAATATTCATTAAAATTTTATATATACTATTAAATGACCCAGCAGTTTCACCTATAAGATTCTATTCTTAGACAATGCAATAGTAAAATAGATAAATAAACATTCTTATGTACAAGGATAGCTACTGTTTGTAATAGAAAGGCAAAAAAACAAACAAAACAAATAACTGGAAGAACTTAAATGTCCAGTAATAGAAGAATGATGGTTATTCAATAAAATATTATGTAACCATAATAAAAGAGTGGAGTAAAACTATATGTACTGGTCTGACAGTTGCTTATATCTTATTAAGTGATAATAGAAAATCATAAGGTAATCACATTGTTTTGAATATACATTTCTGTAAGTTTATAGGTAAATATCTACATTGACATTTATAGAGAAAAATAGCAAGGACAAAAAATTAAACTGGTAACAGTGATTTCCTCTGTGGAATAAGAATAGAAGAAGTTGAGACCAGCAGTTGGCATAATGGCTGTGTCACTGGACTCCCATGTAGCCGACCACAGTTCGAGTCCTGGACCCGGTGACTTAAAAATTCATGCCATTGTGTGTGTGTGCGTGCCCAAGATCCTGAGAGAAATTGAGGAGAAGGGATTGCAGCATGGCCATCCCCGCCTAGGGGGTGATTTCTCGCTTTCTCTCTCTCTGTCTCTGTCTTTCTGGTAAGCACAAGCACCTAAGCAAAAACTTCTCAAAAAAAAAAAAAAAAAAAAAAAAAGAATAGAAGAATTTGAGTCACAGTGGTCAAGGTTTTACACACATATTCCTATAAGTGTGCATATAATACCTATCTATATAAATACAGGTGAGTGGTACCTTTCATATTTTCACTATTATTGAATTCCATTGGTTGATTAATTTAATTCAGGGATGACTTGATCTTTTAATTTGTTTTTGTTTGTTTGTTTGCAATAGGGCTCTTTACACTCACTGGAGAGAGACAAAGAGAGACAGAGAGAAAGGATAAGTGAGGAGACCGGCAGATGGCATAATGTTTATGTTGATGGACTCCTGTGTAGTCTATTGACTGTGGTTTGAGCCCTGGACCCAGTGGCTTAAAGCTCATGCCAAGACCATGTGTATACATACCTCAAATCCTGAGGAGAACAGAGAAGGGATTGCAACTGGTCAGTCCCACAAGGGATGACTTCTTGCTTTCTATCTCTCTGTCTCTGTCTCTCTGGTGTATGCAAGTGCTCTATGGCAAAAATCTCTCTCAAAAAAAACAGAGAAAGAGAAAGAAAGATAAAGAGAGAAAGAGAGAGAAAGAAAGAAAGAAAGAAAGAAAGAAAGAAAGAAAGAAAGAAAGAAAGAAGAAAGAGAAAGAAAAAGAAAAGAAAAAAATGAGAAAGCACACCCCAGGGGGAATGGCCACACCACAATCACTCGTCCTCCATTCTCCTCTTGGGATTTTGTGCATGCACACATATGTGCCCTATGTGTTTTTCAAGTTGCCAGTTCCACAACTCAAATAGCATGTTTGGCCATGTGAGATTCAACACTGAATTTTGAAAACAAAAAAATTGTGGTCCTTGTTCCTTTCCTCTCCTTTCCTACCATGCTGGTGTGTGTGTGTGTATACATATATATAAAAACCCTATTTATCACCCTCTACAATTTCACACCCTCCTCCCACACTATCTCAGGTGTCTACAGTTGTTTTCCATTCCTTTCCTTTTTCCCCCACATTTTATTGATTCATAAAATTTCTTAAATAATCTAACTACTTTCAATAGCAAGTTCAGCTGGTATATACATAGCTTTGAATATATGTCTGACTTTAGGAATAAAACTTTGAGTGGAATGAATATGCTATAAGGTAGCACCTAGGTGATGCTATATAGCTTACTATGGTCATTAAATAAGTATTTTTAATATATTTTTTAATTTCAAGGAAAGCAGTTTTAGCTTTCATCTCCAAATCTCCAATCCATCTTTCTCCACCTTGCTTTGTGCCTTGGAGTCCAACCCATATGGCTATATCAAAGGATTGACTTGCTTACTGACTTCATTTTGGATTGGGACAATGATAAGGACTGGAAATAGACACATCAGATGAAGAGGATAGTGTGATCAGGACAGTTATTCTCCTCTATGTAGGATCATAGTAGACTAGCTGAATCTTGTCAAGAGGCTGCATAACCATGTAATCTCAAGGTTGCTGTCACCATCAATTCTCCTAGCTCATTTAGGCCTAAATGTGGCTCTCCTTACCTCTTATTAGTCTCAGAAGTTTGCCTTGGGAACCAGCAGTTAGTGTAATGGCTATGTCGCTGCACTCCCACGTAGTTGACCGCCATTTGCATCCTGGACCCGGTGGCTTAAAACTCACGTTGGGTGCGTGTGCGTGCGTGCCCAAGATCCTGAGAGGAGAATGGAGGAGAAGGGATTGCGGCATGGCCATCCCCCCGGGGGGTGATTTCTCGCTTTCTGGCTCTATGTCTCTGTCTATCTGGCGAGCGCATGTGCCCTATAGTGAAAATCCAAAAAACAAAAAAAAGAAGTTTGCCTTATTCTTTTTTGTGTTATTCCTATATACTTCTCATATCTGTAGAAATAGTTCCATGCTGCGCAACAGACGACTCCGAGACGGTCTTCTCTACAGCACTTTATTTACCTCAGGCTCTGTACAGTCTTCTTCCTCCTCTCTTCCCCGCCCCAGGGCCTTATAAAGGGCCCCTGACCAATTGGCACGTTGAAAAAAAAAGAAGCCAGTCCTCGAAAGAGGATTGGTTGCATGCGGTGTTCCCGTGCTCTCCACGCTCCCCACTGCCCTATTTCCTTAAAGTTGTTTACTGCTTTGAGCGCTCAGCGGGCTTCTGTTGAGCGCCATTTTGAAATAGGCGCTGAGGGCGATGGGCGTAACCTAACCACAGTTCCATTTTCAAATTTTCCCAAGAATACCCAATTTATGTGAGCTCACCGATTTTATGTCCAGAAGCTAATTGATGTACATGTTCTTTTCTCTGTAAATCATATGCTTCATTCAAGAAGATTGTCTTCCCAAAGAAAAGTGAACTGTTTTTAGGTTAGGTATACAAAAGTAACAGATATTTTCTTATAGTATCTCTAAGCATACGCTCAAGGCTGAGAATATCACTTCCTTCTCATTATATTAGTTTGATTCCCAGGAATAATCCTAAACCTACAGAATAAAGAAGCTTATTGCTTATATGGAGGTAATGTGGGTAAAAGGGTTCAGTGAAAGATTAAGCCTCCAGTCTTTTCACGGAAAATTGGAGTCTCTCCCAATCAAAAGCATAATATTCATCTATATTGTGACTAATCAAGTGAGGCTGAGCTCCTTGGTTGTCGTAACTGTCTGTCATGTTACACAAAACCCTGAGTCAACATTTTTCTTCAAAGTACTTTTGGAATTGATTCTTACATTTTTCAGTACTTTTCTATGGGAAACAAGAACATGGTAGGAAAAAAATGCTGTATTTTATTGTACAGACATTAGAGCTTCATCTCTAAAAAATGGTAAGAATAATCATTGCCTTGTCAAGTCATAAAGTTTTGATATGATGTGTTTTATAAACTCTAGTAGTACCACATAGGTGTTTGTGATGCTGATGTTGCAGCTGCTAGTGATAATGTTAAAAGAGACTTATCCATTTTGTTTCTATTTTAGATTTTAAGTGCTGTATGGGTAGATAACAATCACCAATAATAGGCTATGTACCCTGGTGTCATTTTCAATACTTCATGAATTTCTTACTAAAAGTAAAATAGTACTAGACCAAGTACATTTCTTACAAGACTGAAAGTATTGCCAAGCTCTAGTAGTTCTAAACCTACTAAGAAGATAGTCAAATTAATGTCTACTCTAATTCATAGAGAGATCATCTACTTATTGTTTCCATTTACTAAGAAAGAAATGTTTTATTTAGTCCTGATTTTCTCAAGATTTCAATAAAATTTCTTTCACTAGGCACGAGTGGAGGAGAGTTAGGGCTGAAAAACAGGAATTCCAAGTAAACTGTAATTGGAAAGCTGGCCTCCGATACCAAGACAGTAAAAATAGTAAAAAGGCCCTTTCCTTTAGGCTGACATAACCCTGGAGATGGCGAGGGTTACTAGGATGATAGAGCTGTTACTGTGGCAGGGTTTCTCTTCTTGTCATGTTGCTTTCCTTTATTCAGTATGTCCTCAAGCTCCCAACAGCTGCCATAGAAGCAGGGCTGTGGATGGGTAATTCTTTTAAGACAGTAACAACACGTGTAGTGTATCTGAAGATAAAAACATAGAACACGTAACTTGGCTTAATGTTTTCACTATAATTATCAAGTCACAGGTTATTATGTTGTGTAAATTAACTATTTTGCTTGTTTTAAATTGGATGTATGTTATTAGTCTCATTATTTCAATGGTGGAAAATACAACAGTTGAACCTAAGGAATTTTTCACAAGAAATAGCTCTACAAGTATTTGAAAGATATTATTCATCTGCATGTATATTATGTACTAGTCTGGACCTGAGATGGATTATCAAGACCCAAAATAATTATGAAGCCAAGATTCTGTTGGTTGGTAACTAGAGACTGCTAATTATCACAGGGAGGTAGAAATTTGAGAACAGTACATTTTGTTCAAAGAAAATTAAGGAGAGCTTTCAAAGGACATTATATTGTTGATATGTTATTTTGTATAATTGCTGTATAATTGCAAAATTTGGGGTGAAATGAAGGCGAGCAGTATAAGAAAAACACAAGTGGGATAAGTTTACATTTCTGAGATGTAGAAATACAGGGAAGGAGAGGAGAAAAGGTGTGAAAGATAAGAAAATGTGCTGGGTGTGCAGGTGGCAGAAATATTCTCAAAGATTTCTGCCAGAGAGTCAGGGGAGACAAAGCTATGAAATAGTAAGATTGCATTTCTTTCAAATCTGCATATTCTGCAGCCCTTAAGCCATTACCTGCAGCTGAGGAGTTCCAATAAAAGTGATTTAAAAACTCATTCTGGCTGCCTCCAGATGCCAGCCCCCTGGGGTTGCCACCACGCATTATTTAATATGAGCTTGATGATCTCGATCCCCTTCCTGATGCCTGATTCAGCTCTTCTGTAGACAGGCCCTTCTGTCTGTAACTGACAAGGTGTTGCTAATGATTGGAATATTTTTTATTGTTTCTTATTGTTTTTTGTCATCTATTTCTTTTACATTATCCCTGATTTATTTTGGTTTCTCCTTTATATGTATATATTAATTTTTCTGAATTACACCAGTTTGGTGTAATTCTATTTTAGGATCCCACCTAATAGAATATCCTGTCAAAAGAATAAAAGATGAACAAGATACCAGAGACCTCTTACCTTGGAAGAAGAAAAAGTGCTTCATGTCATTTCTGAATTAGAATTTAAGCCAGTAAAAGAAGATGAGTTCTGGAACTATGTGTTTTTTTTTTTCTTTTTTTAAAATATTAAAATAGATCATTCACATGCATATAACTGCAAATAGTATACTTACATTACACAAGATGTTTCTGGTGTCACTTACCAATCCATTATCACTAGAGAATTAATTAACTAGGAGCAGTGAGGAGGGAGTAACTTGTCAAGTTCTGTTGTAATTATTGGTTTACATGTCTGCCCCTCTCACCTTGAGTTCTGGGAGCATCCTGGTCCACTTGGCTGATCACATTTGTATTTTCACATTGCTTAGTCTATAAAAGGTATTCATTCAATAGATGCTGGAAGAATAAATGAGTGGTTCTGGCAAAATATTATGTTATTGTAGACTTGGTTCTATATAACACAGAGTTTCACATCTGTTTGACCAGGCCGCTTCACTTTTTCCATTAAGCTGATCCGATATTTATATCTTGGCATATACCTATTAAGATGTTTCTGTCTTTTGGTCCAGAATTCCTCATTATAGTCTTTGTAATGTATCACAAACATGTATCAACCACATTTTAAAAATTTGGATATTTTTGTTTCTATTGGGCACTGCACAAATCCATATAATAAGGAAAGCCAGGTGCAGTTTCCTTTCAATGTGAGTTTGCTCAGCCAATGCCCTTTTAAAAAAAGCCTATGCAATCTGTGATGGGATTCGGGTCTATAAAGCTCCATGATTTTACGCAGAGAGAAAAAAAAAAGAAAAAATGCTTAATTTTTTGGTTGAGTGGTACCTAAAAGCTCCATTATTTAAAAGCCCCTTTTCCTATGAATGCATTATTCCTCCTATGAGCATATATTTTCCACAAATACATCGTGTATGCCTTTCACTTGCTGATTTTCTGGTTCTTTTCTGTTTCATTCACTCTGTATGAGCTGCAGAAGCATGCTTTGTCTTTAGAGGTACTATATAGTTTTAAGAAATCAATAAATATACTTTCTTATGACTTTGGAAAAAGTCAACTTTTATATTCTAAGGGCAAAAATAGATAAAACTAAATTAAATGTCATATAATCCCCATGATACTCTTGATGAATATATAATTCAGCATTTTAAGAAAAAAAGAGTGATCATTCTATTTTCCAGAATGTTATTTTTCTTATCAAACAGACAAAGCTGCCCTATATTTACCTTCATTGCCTTCTCTTTTCTTCTTTAGGTTTCGTTGGTGAGGAGATGCTTGTGATCTAGGATGGAGGGAAAAAAAATCTGTAAGTATTTGGTTTTCTATCAGGGATGTTTTGTAGGACCCCAGGTTCCTAAACCTAATTCCTATGAGTCTAATTGAATATCTATTAGTGTATGCAGGATAATTAATTTCTAGAATACTTAGAAAGTAGGGCTGCATTGTTCTGAAAAACTATGCCTTGATTGATCATATATATATATATAATATATAATTCCAAGTTTATCTTGGCCTCTTAAATGATCCTGTATGTAAACACCTAGTCAAAACATCTCTTATGATTTACTTTTTTTTTTAATGGCTCTGGGCACAGCAGGAGTAAAGGGTGTTACAATGAAACCATTCCAAGTCCTTCAATATCTTCTCTGTCTTCAGTATTCTTCTTTGCCAGTTTGGCAGTACATCTGTGCTAATCAAATATATCAGGGTTTGACAGGTGGTGAGTAGGTAGTATAAGTCTAATCTATTTAGCATAATCGAAATGTTCAGTGCAATTCCTAGGAAATTGTATGGTATTATTTAATAAGCAAATTAGCAAAAGTGAGTCAGTCCCTGTGCAGTTATTGCCACTCATTATTTAAAGCAATACTCATCACTTCCATCTCCAGACCTCTGGCCTAAGGGACACTGAGCTAGGGCCCCCAGCTCCAGTTCCAGCCCCGGCACACCCAAGCCCAGAGACCCTCTATCTCTGTCAGCCAGGACCACCCCCAGTTCTACAGCAGACCCCCGCTTCCATCTCCAGACCCTTGGCCTAAGGGACACTGAGGCAGGGCCCCCTGCCCCAGCTCAGGCCCCTGCACCCCCAAGCCCAGAGACCCTCTATCTCTGTCAGCCACATTAGACCTTTTTTTCCCCTTCTCTTCTTCTTTCATTTGTCAATTGCGCACTTCTCCTTACCACACAGGACCACCCCCAGCTCTACAGCAGACACCACTTCCATCTCCAGACCCCTGGTGACTTTTTCTTTATTCTCTTTCTTAACTTTCTTCCCTCTTATTTTGTCCTCTTTTCCTCTTCTTCCACCCTCCTAGATGGACTAGATAGGTCTAGAATCACAGTTCTGAAATATCCTAGTATTGTAAGACTCCCTGGGATCCTCCCTTTTACTGAACCACCCGCGAAAAAGGAGATACTGGTTTTCAGACACCTGAATAAAATTCTTCTCGGAACACATTGCTAAACACAATAGCAGAGAGACTTCAACACTCACCAGTCCACAGCAAAAGGGAAACACACTTGTGCCTTGTCTCCATCAAGAGAACAATGACTCCTTTCCATTTCTTGAAAATACAGAGGAAGTTACCAAAATGGCATAGAACAAATTTAGAACATTCATGGTGACCAAATTCTAAAACTTGGAACAGAAAAAAGATAACAAATTACAGGAGATTAGGAAGTCCTTCCACAATATGAAAGAAGAAATGGACACTCTGAGACAGAATCAGATGAGCTATTAGAGATGAAGTCTGTAATACTGGAAATCAAAAGCTCTCTCAAAAGTATTAAAAGTCGATTAGACCATGCTGAAGATTGAATCTCTGACATAGAAGTTAAAACCTCTGACCCAGAAAAAGAAAAAAAGAAAAAAAAAAACACACCAAAAAGATAGAGAAAATAACAACAAAAAACCCCACAAGGATAATATACAAGAAATACTAGATTACATTAGATGCCCTAACATCTGAATAATTGATATCCCAGAAGTTGAAGAAACTAATAAGGGTATGGAAAATCTATTACACGAAATCCTGGAAGAAAATTTCCCAAGTCTAGAGAGGTACTCACGCATCCAGACCAAAGAAATACAAAGGACCTCAAATAGAATCAACCCAAGAAGATATTCCCCAAAGCTCATCTTAGCCAGACTGACAAAGACCACAGATAAAGACAACATACTAAAACTGGCAAGACAGAAATGACAAGTAACTTACAAAGATCATCTAATCAGGCTGACACCAGACTTCTCAACTGAAACAATGAAAGCAAGGAAAGAATGAGAAGACATATTGAAATTGTGAAGAGAGGAATGATTGCAACCAAGAATATCATATCCTGCAAGACTATCCTTCAAATGGGAAAAAAAAAAAGTTAAAATCTTCTCAGACAAACAAAACCTCAAAGAATTTGCCAACACCAGACCAGCTCCTCAAGAAACCCTGAAGAAAGTACTGTTCCAGGAAAACTAAAGAATTAACAGCCAGAAACAAAGGAATAAAAGGCAACTAAGACAATGACCAACTTAAATGTCAGGATAGGTCTGGTAACATCGATAATAACATTGAATGTTGATGGATTAAATTCTCCAATCAAGAGACACAGATGGGCTGAATGGATAAAAACAAAACAAAACAAAAAACAGAAACCCTCTATCTCTTGTCTACAGGAAATGCACCTCATGGATTAAGACATACATAGACTGAAAGTGAAGGGTTGGAAAAAGGTTTTCAATGCAAATGGGAACAAAATATAGCAGGAGTCAGAATACTAGTTTCAGAAAACAATAGTCTTTAACACAAAAAATATTCCAAGAGACAAAGATGGGCACTATATTGTAGTAAAAGTGTCAATAGATCAAGAAGATAAAATGCTTGTAAATATCTATGTGCCTAACACAGGAGCACCCAAATATGTGAAGGAAAGACTGTTAGATCTAAAAGGGAGATAGACTACAACACACTAATTCTTGGAGACTTCAACACCACACTATCCCCTGTGGACAGATCATCTAGACAAAAAAAAAAAAAAAAAAGGAAAAAAGATCACCAAAGTGTTCAAAATGCCGTTCTATACAATTCAGACAAATTACTTTAACATTTTCAAAAATATGAGTGATAAATAGCCATTTCTTTTCTTTTCTTTTCTTTTTTTTTTTGCAACCACAGTGGAAATTTATTTTTAAGTAAATTATTAAGGAATTTGGTTATGAAAGCACAGTATGTATGAGAATGTTCTGAAACTGTTTTAAACTTAAGCATCTTGTAATATATAAATGAAGAATAAAGAAAAGAAGTTTTACTCCATTTCTTTAATAGTATCGCTGTTAATACATTAAATACATATTAAATCTGTGAAGTACAACAGTTCTCCCTACTCTGGTGGTTGCTTTATTCCAAGACACAAGTTTCCATAATCTAGGGACACTGCTAAAGCAGTCATAAGAAGGAAGTTCATAGCAATTAGTGCACATAAGAAGCCAGAAAGAAGGGAAATGAATAATCTAACATCATGCCTCAGAGAATTAGAAAAGCAACAGCAAAACAATCCAAAAACTCCAGAAGAAAGGAATAATAAAGATCCAAGCAGAAATAAATAAAATAGAAAATAAACGAACTATACAGGAAATAAATGAAAGTAAAAGCTGATTCTTTGAAAAGATAAACAAAACTGGGAACCAGCAGTTAGTGTAATGGCTATGTCGCTGGACTCCCACGTAGTCGACCGCGGTTCATGTCCTGGACC
>NW_006205663.1:417663-437054 GCF_000334495.1 Tupaia belangeri chinensis
ATCATGATCAGGTAGGCTTTATTCCAGGAATGCAAGTTTGGTTTAACATATGCAAAACTATAAACATAATACACCATATTAACAGGAAGAATGATAAAAACCATGTGGTCAATTCTATTGATGCAGAAAAAGCATTTGATAAGATACAACATCACTTCATGATCAAGACTCTCAGCAAAATCAGCATAGAAGGGTAATTTCTCAACACAATAAAAGCTATCTATAAAAAAACCATAGCGAACATCATCCTCAATGGAGAAAAGCTGAAAGTTTTTCCACTAAAAACTGGTACAAGACAAGGATGCCCACTTTTTCCACTCCTTTTCAATATAGTACTGGAAATCCTCACCAAAGCAATCAGAAAAGAGAAAAAAAAAGGTATTCAAATAGAAAAAGAAGAGGTGAAAATCTCTCTATTCACAGATGACATAGAAGACCCAATGGTTTCCATGAAAAAAATTCTGGAAGTAATACATGAGTACAGTAAAGTTTCAGGATACAAAATCAACATACAGAAATCTATAGCATTTCTATATATGAACAACAGGCAGACTGAGATAGAACTGACAAAAGTTATTCCATTTACCATAGCCACAAAAAGTATAAGATACTTAGGAATAACTCTAACGAAAGAAGTTATAGACCTCCATAAGGAAAACTACAAGAAGCTAAAAAAAGAAATTGAAAATGACATGAAAAAGTGGAAGGATATTCCATGTTCCTGGATTGAAAGAATTAATATAATCAAAATGGCAATTCTACCCAAATTAATCTACATATTTAATGTAATTCCAACCAAAGTACCAGAAACATTCTTCACAGATCTAGAAAAGAGAGTCATATAATTTGTCTGGAATTATAAAAGACCCCATATTGTCAATGTAATCCTGCACAAGAAGAGTGGAGTGGGAAGCATCTCACTCCTTGACTCAAACATATAGTACAAAGCTGTGGTAATCAAAACAGCATGGCACTGGCACAGAAACAAACAGGTGGACCAATGGGACAGAATAGAGTCCCCAGAAATAAATTCCCAAACGTACAGTCAACTGATCTTTGACAAGGGGTATAAGTTAATCCAGTGGGTAAAGGAAAACCTCTTCAGAAAATGGTTCTGGAAAAACTGGATTTCCACCTACAGAAAGAGGAATCTGAACCCCTACCTCTCACCTTTGACAAAATTCAACTCAAGGTGGATTAAAGATATAAACCTAAGACCTCAAACTATAAAAATGTTCCTGGAAAACATGTGGGAAACTCGGGGAGACATTGGGGTAGGCAAAGACTTCTTAAATAAAACCCCCAAAGCACAGTTGATAATCCCCAAAATAGACAAGTGAGATTACATCAGATTACATCAGACTAAGAAGTTTCTGCATGGCAAAAGACACAGTAATTAGTGTGAATCGACAGCCCTCAGAATGGGAAAAGATTTTGTAAATTATGCATCAGATGAAGGGCTGATAACCAGAATACACAAGGAACTCAAGCAGCTGTTCTGATAAAAGATGATCAATCTTATTAAAAGATGGGAGAATGAGTTGAAAAAACAACTCTCTAAGGATGACATACGGGTAGCCAAAACGCATATGAAAAACTGCTCAGCATCCCTCATTATAAGAGAAATTCAGACCAAAACAGCAATGAGATACCACCTAACCCCAGTAAGAATGACTAAGATTAAAAAAAAATGATAAGTGCTGATGGGGGTGTGGTGAAAGGGGAACTTTCTTACACTACTGGTGGGGATGTAACTTGGTCCAACCACTGTGGAGAACAATTTGGAGATTCTTTAAAAATCTACGAATAGAACTACCATAAAATCCAGCAATCCCACTCCTTTGTATCTATCCAAAAGACAGAAGAATTCTTAATCGGAAAATTGCTTGCACATCGATGTTTATTGCAGCACTATTCACAATTGCTAAGACATAGAACCAACCCAAATGCCCAGGAACTGATGTATGGATTGAAAAACTGTGGCACATATACTCTATTGATTACTATTCAGCCATAAAAATACAACAAGGCCCTGGCTTTTGACAGAAAGTGGAAGAATATGGAAGATTTACTGCTGAGTGAAGCAAGCCAGGCTATGAAGGAGAGACATTGTATGTCTCCACTTAGTATATACTGAGTGTTCACTTTCTATGACTAAAACTGATTGACTAGCGGATATAGAAACACAGTAAATGGATGTGAATACCAGACATCATGTGTGTGAAGGAGTAGAATCTGAGGAAGAACATTTAGAAGAAAAATAGAGAGGCTAAGCATTAATGGGACAAAGAAATGTGATATTATCTGTTGAATATAATTTTATAGTTTTATGAACTGGACTAGGGAGAAATGTTCACATGTTTGAATATTCACTTTGTAAGCTAATTAACATAATTGAATGTATAAAAAATGAAATAAAAATATTTAAAAAATTTGTCCTAAAGTAATAAAGTAATGCTCAGTTACAAGTAACATAAAAAAAGCAATATCATCTTCATTGTCCATGCTGCTCTTAGGAAATGTAGTATTTAAAATATAAGCATATTATTAAGAAATAATGTTACATGAAAATTAGAAAATTTTCTACTTTTCAAATGCAGTAAAGAAGGGTATATTACAAATATTTTTTTTTATGTTTCTAGACATTTCATTGAAGATACAGAAATCTTTCTTAAATACTCAATTTCTGTTGCTCTATGTACATCTATAAATAAATTACTTTAATTCATATCAATAGCATTTTGATTTCTCTGAACATTTAGCATGGCAACAGAAGAGTGCATAAATAAAGATTATTTCTTCCACATAAGATGAACTAGGTTAAAGATGAAAAGGTGGTTTGTGGTTGAGTGTTGTCAGTAATGGATTTTAAAAGCTCTCATGAACATATAAATTATGGCAACTTTTTGACAGACAGGCTGATAAATACTGGTAGATCAGGACCAGCAGATGGCATAATGGCTACTGTGCTGGATTCCTTTGTAGTCCACTGCATTTCGAGTCCCCAACCCAGTGGCTTAAACTCGCACCGGGTGTATGTGTGCACATGTGCGTGTGTCCAAGATCCCAAGAGGAAAATGGAGGAGAAGGGACTGTGGCATAGCCATCTCCCTGGAGAGTGATTTTTCACTTTCTGTCTCTCTGTCTCTTTGTTTTCCTTGAGAGCGTACGTGCCCTGTAACAAAAACCTCTCCACAAAATAAATAAATATTATCTTTTACCTTGTTTTCCAAGTGTGTGTTTAGTCATAAAATCTCATTGATCTATATGCAAATAAAAGAGGAAAGCTCTGATTCACCTGTATCTGAGGAAACCAATTGCAGAGACTAGTATATACAATTTTTAAAACTATATTTGGGAATTTATTTGGTAACCAACTGCTTAATATAAAGACAACTAGAAGAAAGGATTCAGGGCCATTTGAGAAGGTGTAGTGAAAATTGCTGTGTTTTTGGCTATTCATCATACCACTCTTCACTGTGAAATGTACTAATTGGACATAGTATCCCACCTTCTATTGAGAATCAAAGACAAGTGATTCCTTTCATTGCCTCCTTACAGCCATGCTATGGGTATATATGATAGGCTCAGATAATTGGGTGCTATCATCTTAGAATCCAAAGTGAGTGATACCAGGATGAAAAGATGGCAAGAATTAATTTAGTGTAGCTGCTGTCAGGTCTAGCAGTAGTACAGGTGATGTTTAGAGGAGATGATGGCTTAGAAATTTTGATAGATTTGGTTTAATATTATTTTTTCATTCCCCTCATTTGATCCTTTTTGTCTTAAAAGTCTGTTCTCACAACCAATACAGTAGTATCCAGTATGATCTTCCAATGAATTTCTTTTATTTCCTAAGATAGCTAGAGTTCATTACTCTTACTAGCAAATAAGAATAATGACAAATACCATATATTACTGTGCAATATCCCTGACTTCATGGTGTTTAACAGGCTGCTGAATACATCTTATGGAAACTGCCAGAACCCACCATGGCAAATTTAACACCTTAGAGGAGATTGGTACATTTGGCATTACAAAAAGAATGGGTAAGATTTACTAAACATAATATTATTGTTTACATTTTAATAAATGACTTATTTCCCTTTACAGAAGATGTAAGTACAAAAAACGTGTCTGATAATAGAGTCAGCTTGATCTAGAGCACATGAGCTTATGAAATACATGGTTCTGGATGTTAATCTTGGCTCTGATCTTTCCATCTTGTGTTAGGTAAGTTAGTTGTTTTCACATCTGTGAAAAGATCATAAGAAATATTGTGAGAGTTATATATTAACACATTATGTATAACATTATAAAACACAGAGTCTGGAACATAATTATCGTTTAATTAATAATTATTATTATGACAAAATATTGAGTTCAGGATGAGGCAAGAGCTGTAGAGCTCTATATGTGTTACAAGTACATACAATCTGGAAAGCAAAACTAGGAAGTACTGCTTTTATCCCTATTCTACAGATGAGACATAAGAAAAGTGAAGCACAGAGAGGTAATAAAACTTGTTCAAGGTCACATAGCAACAATTCCATCCCACCCAGTTTTCTGCACACATTTGTATATCTCTTTCCTGTCCCATTCATTCTTTATTTGGTATGTCTAGTTTCATTTATTTTTGTTTCCTTATCCTTTGTGAATTTCAGGATCATTGGACAACAACTTAAAATAATTTCAAGATAATTTGTGTATAGAGCCAGGTACACATTACTCAGGTCTCAGTGTCTTTCAAGGATGTAAATAAGGGTATCCGTATACATACTGCTTATTGGGGAAATCACCCTCTGTATCTGAGAGACAATTTTCCTTTCAGAGCACTCTGGTTATCATTTGATAGATCATTTGCATGCCACATACAAAACATATTACCCTTAGGTAAAGAGAAAGTAAAAAGGGACTCCTCTGGGAAGGCTATATCATGATGATATCAATGAAATTAAGTTGAGGTGGTCCAGCCTCATTCATGAGTGAACAACTCTTTTCAAAAGGAAGAAAGTCTTCTCGTTTGTGATCTCATGTTTAGCTTGGGCAGGAAAAAGGATCCCAAAGGCTATTTCTCCAGATTATATTTTAATCGTGTGGCCATGAGCACTGCTGACACACCTGGATAAATGTCCCTGTGGCAAAAGCAGGCCAGCAGTGCTGCCAGTCATCAGCATCTAATTCACTCTCATTTCATAAGATGATAAAAAATTAAAAGCTGTTCTAAAAGCAGAGGGATTTGGAGCTGGCTCTGTACCAGGCCCTGTAGCTATGCTCATGAATCAGTGTTGCTTTTCGTCTTGGGTGTTAGCCCATTCCGGAATGCATGCCACCTGTTGTTGCTGCTGTTTTCTATTTAAGCTTCTCTTTTTGTAAAGGGTGTGAGCAGCTTTGATTGACAAAGTATTTTTTTTAATTTTTCTAAGGAATGCTGTTAACTGAGGATCTAATTCAGCTAGTTATTTCCAATGATGCACTGAGATCTCATTTAGGCCACACCATCAAATTGGAGGTTGATTATAACACTACACCCAAGTGCAGGCTGGAACTTGGGTTAAGCAAGAATGATCTACCAGTGACACTTTGTCCCAAACCTTTCAGTCATTTTCTCAGACATGCTTAGGAAATGCTTCCAAATGTTTTTGACAAGTGCACAATATTTAAAAAGCAAAATTGTATGATTCTTGATTAGACTGTTTATTTTCTAATAGAGATTTTTGGTATAGGGTATGCATACTCACTGGAGAGAGAGAGAGAGATAGAGACAGAGAGACAGAAAGCAAAAGATCATCCCCTCCAGGGGAGATGGCTATGCTGTAATCCCTTCTCCTCCATTCTCTTCTCAAGATTTCAGGTAAGCATGCACGCACGCTCTTTGTGAGTTTTAAGCCATCGGGTCGAGGACTCGAACCATGGTCAACTATCTGGGAATCCAGTGACGCAATGCTTAAACCACCTACTGGTCTCTTATTTAGTTTTTAATATACTTACTGATCTCATTATTTTCAACAACTTCTATAGTTATACTTAGTGCATGGGGATTATGTCTAATATTTGTTTCTAAATCACAAGTATACATAAGAGAAAAAGCCAACTAGTATGTACATATCATGCACATCAGTCAGATCAATCATTCAGTTTCAAATTTAATTGGTTATTTCATAACAAATGTGCAATTAAAAATCTGCTTTGGCTAAGACATGAGAATTTGTAAAGGTAATTTTTTTATCTAAAATATCTAACTCTCTAGAGAATCACAAGCAAGACTTTCACTGTCAGCCAACGGGATACATATTATATTCAGTGTATTGCCTGAAATGTATTATTTCTCTTTTCCAGGGGCTCTTTAGAATGAGCATATGATGGATATAAATCATTAAATAAATATGTTCCTGCATCAGGTGTCCAGTTAGTATCCATGCAACAGTTTATTGAGCTCTTTTTTCCATGTGCAAATAAGAAATGTTATCCCCACTGCAATGAACAATGACATACTTTCAACATGCTTTCAGAAGAAAGGTACTGTTTTCAATCTGCATATGATTTCCATGTAATAATGATATATATGTAAGAGTAAGAAAATAGAAATCACTGTTATTAAGCTTTTGGAAAGCGAACAAAAGACCTATTAATCTTGAAATACAGTATGTCTCATCATCAGAAATTATTACTTTTCATCATTTACTCTCTTTTATAGATATTTGAATAATTCCTGCTCTAGATATACCTCCAGTCTGTCTAGCTGGATCTTTCGAATGTTATAAGGCTATTAACTACAATTTAATTCTTTCAGAGAATTTCTTTTTGTGTCATATGCTGTAGGGATATAGGAAAGAAAAGGTAAATGATTATATGAAACTATCCAGTCTTATATATTACCCAAGTACACAATGCTACCCTCTTCAAACACAATATACAACACATAGTCACATGTGTGCAAGTACACATTGTGTAAGTATAATATGCTATAGATAAACGTCCTTATTCAATATTTGCATTGAGTGGCTTTAATGCTAAAATAATATTATTTCTAAAAACCTCTAAGCCTATCCTTTCATGTACCACCGGTAGTAATGGAAGCTTTCATGTTCACTTCTCTTTTAAACATCTTTTAATCCTCTTACTTACATGTCATAAAAACGAAAGAGAATATTGAGTTACTGGTATAACATGAACTTCCTAATAGGACTAGCTAATGTCACTTTGTAAATTCAAAATTACTGTGCATGGGGTGCTAAAAGCTCAATAATGAGAACTTACATTGCTAAAGACAACGTCTTTCACCCTAAGAGCTTTTGCTGTGACTTGTTGTGATAGAGTAGGCAGCATATCAGCAATAGTTCTAAAGTCTAATACCAATTCATGCCAAATGAAGACATAACAAGAACAGTACAGAGACAATACAACAGCGAAACCTCAAACCACTAAACATATTTTCCTTAAATTGCAATGGGGCTGTCTAAGAACCCACCTACAGGAGTTCTTTCTGTCTTTCCTTTTTTATTTTAATCAATTAACATCCAAGCTACCATATTCAATGGGGGTTCTGAATCATTTATTGCAAGTCTTTTTCCACTGGGATCTTTTGGGCCCTTGGTCCATACCATTTCAAAAACCCTAAAAGGGAAAATCATTCAAAATCAGAGAGAGCATTTTATGAAGGATTCCCACCATATTTTACCAGTTTAAGTCTTTAGGCCTCAGTTTGGACATCTGGAAATGAGGGGATCTGATGATTAGAAAACAGCACTTCTCTCTCCTTTCTGACATTCTGCAATCCCACGAGGGCCACAATTTTGTCTTCCAGTTTGTATCCTTTTATTTTTATAAGTATGAATAATGATTAAATACATGAGCTCACTGTTTTCTCCAGTCCTTAAAAATATTTCTTGGCAAATCTGGCAGAGGATAACTTTGTGTTGTATCCAACTGTCATGAAATTTTATTTATTTTCAAATGTTGCTGTGTATCTATCTCACCCCACTTAGATAGCAGCTCCTTAGAGTTTCTCTGTCATCTCTCACTTCCTTTTTTTACCCCTGTGTTGCCAAAGTGCCAGTGTAGAGAGACCTCATTATACTGGTGGTGATGAGCCTGAAGAAGACAAAGGTATAAGTGGAAAAGCTTCCACAATTGCTCTCTTCCCACTTGCTGCAACTTGTGTTAAAGGTGGGGATGGAAGGAGTCTTTGAAGCAGTAGGTATTGGCGGTGGAAAGGAAAGTATAAATCTTTATTCCTTGAAATGAATTGAATTGAATAGCAGAAATGAATTGAAGCAGAGAGCAAACTTATTTGTAGGATTTGAGAAAATGTATGTGTGCATGTGTAGAGTTGCATGTTTTTACTTTTTCTTTTTTTGGATGGGGTGGTTTATGGATAGTTATTCCACATCATTGGCAAGAAGCTGTGGCCTCTTTAATATGTTTTCTCCAAATTTTTAATCTCCTTGCAAAATTCAATCTTCTTAATACGATTTACAGTTGCATGTTTTTACTTTTTCTTTTTTTGGATGGGGTGGTTTATGGATAGTTATTCCACATCATTGGCAAGAAGCTGTGGCCTCTTTAATATGTTTTCTCCAAATTTTTAATCTCCTTGCAAAATTCAATCTTCTTAATACGATTTACAAGGTTTCTTCCTTGTCCCCACTTCCTACAGTCTATAATGTTGTCAATCTGAATTTTTTTCACTTTCTTCTACTGCAGCATAAGTGTTGCCTCCAGGCCACTGCATATTGCTGAAACACTATTTCCACAACTTTTTATCTGATTGATTCCTACTGTTCTTTATGCTTTCAGTGAAAACGTCAACATTACTCCAAAGGTTTCCCAACATTTCTCTCAAATCTGGCTATCATTCTGAGGTGGACATAGCTTGTTTGCATTCTCATGTCATGAATCCTTCTACTATGACAATTGTATTTTTCTCAATTTATTAGGTTAAGCTATTGGACACCTAGAGTCATGACTCTAAATGACTCCCAAATCCTTATCTCGTGTCCTGACTATTCCTTTATTTGTTAACATTTTTTTAAAAAGAATTATTTATATCAAATGCCTGTGCTACCCAGCAGAAACTGAAAGATTGTGAGGTATAATAGCAGTGAGGGCAACTGTGGATAGTAGAGATAGTGGGTGTTAATAGGGGGTGAATAATAGGAAGAGGGAGGGGAACAGAGAAAAAACATTATGTTTAATTGACACAAAAATAAAAAGTTATTTGCTGAGTACTAATTTAAATTCAAGATTTGTATTATCTAACTTATTAATGTATTTATGTATTTGTTTATTTATTTTTGAGAAGTGAAGGGATTTCTCCAGCATTTATATATTCTAATAACCGGTTACATCTAAGCCTAAATTTAAGAAAGTAACAATTTCCAGTAGATTTAAAAAAAATTTTTTTAATTTTTTTTTCCTTTTTTTTGTTTATTTTATTTTTTGTATATACTTTCAATCATATTGTTTGGCTTACAATGAGACCATTTCGATATGTGCACACTTCTCCCCAGACCCGTTGTATAAAGATGAGCATCACTAGTAAATTATCAGTTATATCTTCAGAAAGGTCAAATAGTGATAGAACTTACTTAACTGAAATTAACATAAAAATTTTAGGAAAAAAACACAAACAATATTCATTTAACCACAAGTTAGTCTTACTTAAATCAAGACTGTCCAACAAGAATATCCTGTCAGCACTTTATGATCTGAGTTCTGCTATAAAAGACCCAATTAAAATATGGTACACACAGAAAAGGTGAAGCATTCTCTTTTGTCATAAATAAAGCAGTGACCACCTATTACTCATTAGTAGGTTTTTTGTTTGTTTGTTTGTTTGTTTTTTAAGATAAGCTATCAACTCTGATCTTTCTGACTCCTTTTTAATGCCAACGAAGATAATTTTTCTTCCAGGATTGTACTTCTTGGGATATTCTAAATGCTCCATCAATGTATCCTCTTCCTAGGTGATGCCTTTGTTCTTGCTGGCATATGTGTAAGAGAATCCAGGGGACTGACCTGTCTTTTGTCAAAATAGATCATGGAGATTTGGATCAGTCTTGTGCTCATGTCCCTTCTTCATGATGTGGCACTGGGAGCACTTATAAACAAACGTCTTCTTGCTTTTCTCAACATCATCCATTTTTAATTCTCTCTTTTATAGCTTGGGATACTAGGGGTCCTGCTCAGAAGCTGGACATCCACTTTCTCAAGTCAGATGTTCTACTTTCTTATTCAACCTGTCTCTTTGGAGATGTTAACAGGTACAAAATTAGCAAATTTAAGGTCAAAGTTAAGATTTTTAAATTCCTCTCAATCTTCCTTTCCTTTCATTCTTTCCTATCTCAATTAATGACAAATTCATTTATTTTAATTTCTCAGTATAGAAACCTTGGAAATATTCGTGTCTTCTCTCTCTTAAACTTACAATCAATTCACCTACAAACCCATTGACTCTGCTTTCAAAATGTTTATAGACACTGATTACTTCTCATCACCTTCATTGTTCTTGAATGGTTTAAGCCACTATCTTCTCTCTTTCTGAGTCTATTACAACAAATTCCTAACTATGTTTCCAGTTTCCTTCCTTTGATCATGTTTGAAAATTCTCAATTCGGCAACCAGAATGATAAAGTTAAAACCTACTACCTGTTATACCACTACTCTGTTCTTCTGATTAATGTTCAGAATGAAACTAAATGCCCTAATAATGATGGATAAAGGACTTATATTTTCTATTTAATGTTCTACTAAATGCCCCTTCTTTCACTGCCACTCAAGAAATACTGATTGAAATGCTGAATTACTTATTGTTATTTTTGTTAGTTTGTTTATGCAAGAAGAGTAAGGGGGCGAAGAGAGAGTTAGAAATAGGTATTTTTGATAAGGTATCTCTCTATTGCAATCCTCCTGATCCACCCTCCCAATTATCTGGGATTATAGATGTGCAACCATACCCATCATCCTCAGGGTGGCCTATGCGGCTTCCAACCTCTAAACAACCGTGATGTGTGCCACTGCACTGAGTTTATGTGTTGTTCTTTAAGTATGCCAGGTACTTTCTCTCTTCAGGATCTTTGTATTTGATGTTTCATCTGCCTCAAAATATTCTTTCTCCTATAGCTGCATAGCTTACAAATTAACCTGCTGAAGTTTCTGTACTAATTCCTTATGAAGACAAGAGATGTATCTTTTTTTTTTTAATCACAGTTATATCTCCAGTCCTGAGGATATAACAGTTATGATGTTTGTTTAATGACTAATTAGATATCTTTGATGTTTCCTAGGGTCTGTTATATACTGTTATTGGCTATTATTAGTGGCATGCAGTTGGGTGAGTATCTGTTCTCCTTGCAGTGGAACTAGATAAGTGCCTATAAAACTAACTTAAAAAAAAATTTAAAGGTGATCTCTACAAAAACACTGACATATGTGGTGATTAGATTTAGTAAGACCCATTTATATTTAACTTCAGGTACAAAAGGATATGAGTACATTTTGTATTTTAAGCTTGCTTGGAAATTTCACCTGTTCATCATGGATAACATTGTTTCTAGTGAGAATTCATTCCTGAAATTTGACAAGCAGTATTTTGAAATACAAGTAATTCATAAGGTGGGGACAGATTCTATCTAAAGGAGAAAAATTGGAATTTCAGGCATTAGTATTACCCAACTCCTAATCTTTGAGTGAAAATGGATTTGCATACCTTCAGAGAGCATGAAAGCACTTATAATTTGGACAGTGAACTTCTTTCTTCTAGTTATCTTTCAGTACATCTTGTATTTCTAAAATACATGTAAAGCAAAAGATCTCTAAACAAAATTGCATTTTTTATTAGGAATGGTAAGTATTATAGAGAAGAAGAGGAATTTAAAAAATATATTTGGCCTCAAGGCCAAAGGCAAGGAGAAAATATCCTTTGAAAATCACATATTTAGTGGAAAGACAGCCATTCTAAAATAATATTCAAACCAAATAACAATATGACGTTAAGAAAAATAAGGACCAGCAGATGGCGTAATGTCTACATTGCTGGATTCGCATGTAGTCAACTGTGGTTTGAATCCTGAACACGGGGGCTTAAACTCATGCCAGGTGCACGTGTGTGTGTCCCCAAGATCCCAACTGGAGAATAGAGGAAAAGAGATTGCAGCATGGCCATCACTCTGAAAGGTGATTTCTCATTTTCTGTCTTTCTGTCTGTCTCTCTCTCTCTGTCTTTATGGTGAGCACACGTGCCCTGTAGCAAAAAACTCTAAAAAAAAAAAAGAAAAAAAGAAAAATAAGCAAGTGTTTTTTTAATACTTTTATGTTCGAAAGTAATTTTAGGTAGGGGGAATTTACATTTGAATTTATTAGATGTAAAATAACTTTGTATTTATTAATCACTGTGTTATCTACAGCAAGAAAAAGGAAGCTCTTTTAGATGTCTGAACTATTTCCAGGGACTTTGTGGATTATACAGACTAAGTAGTGAACAAGTTGGCATGAAGGGAAGGGGACATACTGAAACAGAAAAGGCAGAGCCAAATTTCAGAATTCTGTAACAGAATGCAACAAGCTATGAATAAAAGGATAATGCATTCTTGTACACCTATAGACGAAGAATGCTGGAATACATTTCTTGAGGCCTTAGAATTACCTGCTTGATACATTTATTTTCTTCTTTCACTTAAATATTTCTTTTTTAAATCACATAAGTAAAACCTGAATAATATCTTGGAAAATCCCTAGCAACATAGTTGTATTTAAAATAAAATCTGAAAGATCTACTTTGCTGATCCTTTTGTCAATTTTGGTCCTTTGGAGGTGACCATTGTTTATAATCAGAAATGACTATCCTTCTTGTCTTTTCTCTGATGAATTTATGTAAATATATACATTTCCATTCATGAATATGGATGTGTATGTGTGTCTATTTCTCTGTGACTTTCTGTCCTCTATTTTAAAAATATGACTAAACATATAATTAGAAATCTTTTAAAAACATTTAGTATTTACATTCAGTCACTGTATATATCTGTAGCACACAATATGTTTTTCAAAGTATGCATGAAATACACAAAAATCAAATCAATGATATTGCCATATACATCATTTGCAACAGAGAACTTTACATTTACATTCTTGTACCCAGTAAGTGTTTCTTCCCTGGGCCTTTCCCACCCATCCCCTAATATCCACTCCCCTCTCATACAGTTTCTGAAATCTACACTTGTCCTTCCTACTATTCTATCTTCAGATCTTTCCATTTCTGCTGTAGAGTGCGGACATTTGGTATATATATATTAAGTAGGGATATACCATGTTTGTCTTTCATAGTCTGGCTTTCTTCACTTCGTATTATGCTAACTGCTGGTCCCGACATTTGGTATATATTGAGCAGGGGTGTAAAGTTTTTGTCTTTCATAATCTGATTTACTTTGCTTAGCATTAAATTTTTTATATTCATTCACTTTAATTAAAATGACAGGGTTTCATTGTTCTTTATGGCTGAGTAGTATTCCATAGTGTATATATGCCACATTTTTTTTCAAAGGAATCTTTTTTTTTAATTTTTAAATTTTTTTTTTTTTGGAGAAATTTTCACTATAGGGTGTGTGTGCTTACCAGACAGACAGAGGGAGACATTAGAGACAGAAAGCGAGAAATCATCCCCCAGGGGGGATGGTCACGCCACAATCCCTTCTCCTCCATTCTCCTCTCGGGATCTTGGGCACGCACGCACACACGCCCGGCATGAGTTTTAAGCCACCAGGTCCAGGACGCGAACTGCGGTCGACTACATGGGAGTCCAGCGACATAGCCATTACGCTAACTGCTGGTTCCCTCAAAGGAATCTTTATTAACATAAGAGGTATGTTTCATATGTAATAAATGGTAGTATAGAAGATTTAAAGGAATTAAAACCATTTGAAACTTTCTTTAAGAAATAATTGAATTTTCAGTATCGTACTTAGTTTATGTGTGGGAGATGAACTACTGGGTTGTTGGGAAAATCACCACGTAGTTTTGCATAGAAAAATACAGCATGATTTATCTTTATTAACATAAGAGGTATGTTTCATATGTAATAAATGGTAGTATAGAAGATTTAAAGGAATTAAAACCATTTGAAACTTTCTTTAAGAAATAATTGAATTTTCAGTATCGTACTTAGTTTATGTGTGGGAGATGAACTACTGGGTTGTTGGGAAAATCACCACGTAGTTTTGCATAGAAAAATACAGCATGATTTCCCTACCACCGCATAGAATTGAAATATAAGGTTTTGCAAAAGTGAGACTTTATTTGGACCTTGCAGAATTGTTACCATAAAAAATTAGAAGGGAAGACTCATGACAGTTTTGTTCATGGATGTAGCAGCATGAAAAAATACAGGAATAAGCATGTTGAATATGAAGAAAAGATATAGTGAAACAAAAAATTGTGATATGGTTGGACATTTAAGTTGAAGCCAGATGGGTGGAGGGCATTGATAATAAGGCAAAACCATCTTATTATGAAGTCAGTGTGGCGTGTGTACATATTAGTAGATATGCGGTGTCTTCAAAAAGTTTATGAAAAATGCATTTATAAAAAATATGCAGCAAAATAAATGTACTTTAATTCCATTTTCTATGAACTTTTGAAGATTCCCCATCCTCATAATTTGAGGAATAAATCTTGATAAATATATGCATAAATACACAATGAGACTTGACTTTAGAAAAATAGTGAGGTAGTGACAATAATTCAGATAGGGCTATAGGTCATTCTGGACTAGCATAGTGCAAATAAAGAGAGAGAAATGAAATTATTTAATGACAAGGTTGATAGAGAGATGAAAGAGAGCAATGACTCAGAAGTGATCTCAGAGTTTTGAATTCAAAATGATGGTCATCTTAGAAATAAAAAAGCCTAAAGGGTCTGGCAATGGGCAAAAATCAGAGGGGTAGAGAGGGTAATTTATTTATTTATAATATAAAGGAGAATACCTAAAATGTTTTAGGGAAGAATGCACAGCTTATTAAGTTACAAAGCATTGTCTTTATTATCTGCCCTACTGACTCCTAGACACAGAAATTTAAACATTACAAATTCCACATTTAAAGACAAAACCATATTTGGGATTAGAAAGTAGTGGGTCAGGTAAGAGACTTGAAATTCCACTATCATGCCAGTTACTCATCTATGCCATGCTGAATTTGTTACAACCTGTGATATGCTAGAGGCTTTTAAAATGTCTTAACAATGCCTTAAATCACTGCATTTAACGTCTTTATGTAGACGTAGAAACATCTCTTATGTCTAGCTTACCAGGGAACAACAAGTAACAAGTGACTCCTCAGCTCGACAGCATAAGGCCTAGCTGAAGGAGGACAAGTCCTCCATAGAAAGGTTTCCATAATGTTGTGAAATTTGAAAATAACCCTTTAGAATCAAACCTCAAGTGATATTTAAGCCTGGAATGAAAAAGAGAAAAGACAAAAAATTATTTGTTGTTTTTGTTTTCTTTCCCCACCTTCATTTCCCCTCAAAAGTTTTAATGGCCAAGTGACATACACATTAAATCAGGATCCTTAGGTAAATCCAAATTTACATTAGACATGGGTTTTTTTTTTTTTTCAAATTCCACTGTTAGACTTGCTGTAAAATAAGGTGATTTGTCACTGAATTGAGGTGAAATGCTTCTGACCTTTTGATCAGAAAAGATACAAGCACAGTCATTCTCCCCACTCTCATTTTCAAAATTCTAGTCTCCATGTCTAGAATGACATTTTGGAAAAGTAATATTCAGGATGTTTAAGCAAAGCACAGAATAGATCTCAACAGTAACAGAAATTATTTAACCAAAACATACAACCAAGCCATTGTATTTTTCTAATTTTAGTGGTGTTAACAAGATATGAACACTGAGCTGCAGGTGGCTGAGTGATATTGCTAGGCTACTTTTCTTTTTATATATGAATTGATCTTTTGGGTTAATTCTGTAATTTGTTTAAATCTTGAATTTTGTAAGTGGAAGATTGGGCCTGCCAATCTGATATTAATAGGTGGGTAAGACAGTTACAGGTGTACACATTGTTTGGTATTCTTTTTCAAGAATCCACATAGGTATACAACTACATTGTTATAATAAAAAAAATGACAACATGAAATATAGCAGCCATTTTTCTCTCAAGAAGAGGAGCTTATAAATTTACTCGGTCCAAAGTATCTCCTGCTTCAGCAATACATCAAACTGTGCAGTCCCATCAGTCTGAATCAATTAGAAATTACTCACAAAGTAAATTACATTGGAAAGCTTTGATTTGTTACCAGACTTTGTTACCATTCTCTTCAATCTTAAAAGACTGAAAGCAAAAAAGTAATAATGTGACAGTGAAAGAGAAATGTAACTTTTATTGAGATTGATGAGAACCTATTTGCTACAATATTTGCTTTTAATAATTTAATTTTTCAAACACTGTGGAGAGAGCCATAAATATTTGATTATGAAGCTTCTAATACAATTTATATAGCTTTGGCTTGTATGGTTCCTTATGTTTTTAATATACGTATATCACTTTTAAAAATAATTCAATTAATAATGTGGATTTAGGTCTTTAATTCCTTTATTGCAGCTCTCTATTTGAGTAGCACAAGCCTTGTGTACTTATGTACCTTAGCAATTGCTGAAGTAAATTGAGGAATGACAATTCCCTTTTGCAAAATCTAACTGAATGATTGGAAACTGGACATTAGCTTTCATCTTCACAGAGGTTTTTGGAAGTTTCCATCATTAGCAGCATGAAGGTGCAATTGTGATCGTTTGACATGTATCTGAATTTATATGTAAGAATGAGAGCTAAAGAGATAAACTAAAAACAATTCACATATTTAGTGAATTACATTATGAAAGTCACAAAGCTGACCTGTTTGGATTTATTTAATGTTTCTTAAACATCAAAATGTTTATGAAGAACATGGGAGCATAAGAAATGTTTCACTTAGAGACTGTCCTTTTTGCTGCAGTAACCTCCAGTTCCATCTCCAGGCCTCTGGGAAGTAAGGGGCATTGAGGCAGGGGTACCACTGCCCCCACTGCCTCACTTCCAGGCTCCCCAGTCCAAGACCACCCAGATCCCTAGGCAAGTAGGAAGTTTTTTCTTTTTTTTTTCTTTGCTCTTCTCCATTCTTTTGTTAATACCCTCCTCTTCCTTTCCCCACAGACTGTCCTTTTCATTGCAGCAGCCTCCAGTTCCATCTTCAGGCCTCTGGCGAAGTCGCACACTGCGTAACGCTAATGCACGGTGCACGACTTTTTCTTTATTCCCCTCTGTACTCTTTTATTTTCTTTTATTATTTTCTCTTCCTCATTTTTCACCTTGCTAGAGGGACTAGCTAGGTCTAGAATCAGAGATCTGAAATTTTCTAATAATTTAAGTTTTTCTGGGATCCTCCCTTGCTCTGAGCCAATTGTGAAAAAAAAGATACTGCTTTTCAGACACTTGAATAGAGTATCTTTCTTGAGACCACATTACTCAACACAACAGAACAGAGACTTCAGCACATGCCAATTCACAGCAAAAGGGAAAAACACTCCTAGTCAGTGAAACATTCTCTTAAGAGGTATTGAAAAGTGAGTACATCTTCCAATGGCTAGAAGTAGAAGAGCCTCAGGTCTGAATAAACAAGGAAATATGTCTCCATTGGAAGAACACAATAACTCCCCTCCATCTCTTGAAAAAACAGAAGATGTTATCAAAATTTATGAGAAAGAATTTCAAACATTCATGGTGACCAAATTCTGAGTTGGAACAGAAAAGAGACAATGAACTACAGAAGATTACGAAGTCCTTCCATGATATGAAAGAAGAAATGGACACTCTGAGACAGAATCAGATGGAACTATTAGAGACGAAGTCTGTAATAGAGGAAATCAAAAAATCTCTTGAAAGCATTAAAAGTTGATTAGACCATGCTGAAGATGGAATCTCCAATGTAGAATATAAAACCTCTGACCTAGAAAATACTACTAGATAGAGAAAATAACAAGAAAACACAAGGATAATATATGAGAAATACTAGACTCCAAAAGATACCCAAACACAATAATTGGCATCCCAGAAAGTGAAGAAACTAATAATGGCATGGAAAATCTATTCCATGAAATCCTGGCAGAAAATTTCCCAAGTCTAGAGAGGCACTCAAGCATCCAGACCCAAGAAATACAAAGGACTCCAAATAGAATCAACCCCAAAAGATCTTCCCTAACGCACATCTTTGCCAGACTGTCCAAGACCACAGATAAAGACATGATATTAAAACTGGCAAGAGAGAAATGAGAAGTGACTTACAAAGATCATCCCATCAGGCTAACACCAGACCTCTCAATGGAAACAATGAAAGCAAGAAAAGAATGGGAAGATATATTGAAAGTATTAAGAGAGAAACAATTCAACCAAGATTATTATATCCTGAAAGATTACCTTTATATGGGAAGAAAAGGATAAAATCTTCTCAGACAAACAAAACCTGAAAGAATTTGCCAACACCAGACCAACTCTTCAAGAAATCCTGAAGAAAATACTGTTCCAGGAAAACTAAAGAATTAACAGACAGAAACAAAGGAATAAAAGTCAACTAAAACAATGACCAACTTAAACATTGGAAAAGATCCAATAACATCGATAACAACATTGAATGTTAACAGCTTAAATTCTCCACTCAAGAGACACAGACTGGCTGAATGGATAAAAAAGCAGAAACCCTCTATCTGTTGCCTACAGGAAACACAACTAATGGATCAAGACATACATAGACTGAGAGTGAAGGGATGCAAAAAGGCTTTCCATGCAAATGGGAACCAAACAAGAGCTGGAGTTGTGATACTAATTTCTGACAAAATAGGTTTTAAAACAAAATCTGTTCAAAGAGAGAAAGAATGGTACACTATATTGTAGTAAAAGGATCAATAGATTAAGAAGATATAATGCTTATAAATATCTATGCACCTAACACAGGAGCACCCAAATATGTGAAAGAAGACTGTTAGATCTAAAAGAGGAGATAGACTGTAATACAGTAATTGTTGGAGGCCTCAACACTACATTATCCCCTATGGACAGATCATCTAGACAACAAAAAAGATAAAGAGATAAAGGATCTGAACGATACCATAAATCAAATTGACTTAACAGACATCTATAGAATTTTCCATACAGAAAACATGAGATACACTTTTTTCTCACCCCCCCCCATGGAATCTTTTCAAAGATTGACCACTTCATAGGGCACAAAGCAGATTCAAAGGCATAGAAACTATATCCAGCATCTTCTTCGACCATGATGGCATTAAACTTGAGTTTCATTTCAAGAGAAATTCTCAAAAATACTCAAGTACATGGAAACAAAATAACCTA
>NW_006205663.1:437284-438377 GCF_000334495.1 Tupaia belangeri chinensis
AAAAATTCCAGGAGAAAGAAATAATAAAGACCCAAGCAGAACTAAATGAAATAGAAAAGAAAATAAGCAAACTATACAGAAAATAAATGAAAGTAAAAGCTGGTTCTTTGAAAAGATAAACAAAATTGATTCACCACTAGCAAGACTTATTAAGAAGAAAAGAGTAATGAACCAGGTGAATCACATCTGCAATGAAGCAGGCAATATAACAACAGACATAGTAGAAACACAAAACATCACTAGAGGATATTATGAACATCTGTATGCCAAAAAAAATGATAATTGGAATGAGATGGAAAAATTCCTGGATGCATAAAATCTACCAAGATTGAGCTAGGAGGATATAAAAAGTCTGAATAGGCCCATAACAAGCCAGGAGATTGAATCAGTAATAAAAACCTCCCAACAAAGAAAAGTCCTGGACCTGATGGCTTCACCTCTGAATTCTATAAAACTTTCAAGGAAGAGTTAACCCCAATCTGCTGAAAATATTTCTAAAGATCCAAAAGGGTGAATCTCTCCCTAATTAATTTGATGGAGCCTCTATCATCCTTAATACAGATAAGGACAGGACCAGGAAGGAAAACCATAAACCAATATTTCTGATGAATATAGATGCAAAGATTCTCAACAAGATACTAGCAAATTATATCCAACAACTTATAAAAAAGATTATGCACCATGATCAGGTAGGCTTTATTCCAGGAATGCAAGTTTGGTTCAACATATGCAAAACCATAAATGTAATATACCATATTAACGGAAGAAAGATAAAAATTATATGGTCATATCAATTGTTGCAGAAAAAGCATTTGATAAGATAATACATCCCTTCATGATCAAGACTCTCAGCAATATCAGCATGGAAGGGTCATTTCTCAACACAATAAAAGCTATCTATGAAAAACCCATAGTGGAGAACCAGCAGTTAGTGTAATGGCTATGTCACTGGACTCCCATGTAGTCGACCGCAGTTCGCGTCCCAGACCCTGTGGCTTAAAACTCACGCAGGGCGCATGTGCGTGCGTGTCCAAGATCCCGAGAGGAGAATGGAGGAGAAGGGATTGTGGCTTGACCATCCTCCCTGGGAGTG
>NW_006205663.1:438860-443506 GCF_000334495.1 Tupaia belangeri chinensis
GTACCAGACATATTCTTCACAGATCTAGAAAAGACAATCATAAAATTCATCTGGAATCATAAAAGATCACGTATCACCAAAGCAATTCTCCACAAGAAGAGTGGAGTGGGCGGCATCTCACTCCCTGACCCAAAAACTTACTACAAAGTTGTGGTGATCAAAACAGAATGGTACTGCCACAGAAACAGACATGTGGCCCAATGGAACAGAATAGAGTCCCCAGAAATAAATTCCCAAACATACAGTCAATTAATTTTCGACAAGGATTATCAGTCAATCCAGAGGGAAAAGGAAAACTTCTTCAGAAAATGGTTCTGGAAAAACTGGATTTCCACCTACAGAAAGAGGAATCTGAACCCCTACTTCTCACCTTTGACAAAATTCAACTCAAGGTGGATTAAAGATATAAACCTAAGACCTCAAACTATAAAAATGTTCCTGGAAAACATGTGGGAAACTCGGGGAGACATTGGGGTAGGCAAAGACTTCTTAAATAAAACCCCCAAAGCACAGTTGATAATCCCCAAAATAGACAAGTGAGAT
Source organism: Tupaia belangeri chinensis (assembly GCF_000334495.1). Taxonomy (NCBI): domain Eukaryota; kingdom Metazoa; phylum Chordata; class Mammalia; order Scandentia; family Tupaiidae; genus Tupaia; species Tupaia belangeri. The sequence continues at coordinate 439,404 of NW_006205663.1, forward strand.
TACATCAGATTACATCAGACTAAGAAGTTTCTGCATGGCAAAAGACACAGTAATTAGTGTGAATCGACAGCCCTCAGAATGGGAAAAGATTTTTGTAAATTATGCATCAGATGAAGAGCTGATAACCAGAATACACAAGGAACTCAAGCAGCTGTTCTGATAAAAGATGATCAATCTTATTAAAAGATGGGAGAATGAGTTGAAAAAACAACTCTCTAAGGATGACATACGGGTAGCCAAAACGCATATGAAAAACTGCTCAGCATCCCTCATTATAAGAGAAATTCAGACCAAAACAGCAATGAGATACCACCTAACCCCAGTAAGAATGACTAAGATAAAAAAAAATGATAAGTGCTGATAGGGGTGTGGTGAAAGGGGAACTTTCTTACACTGCTGGTGGGGATGTAAATTAGTCCAACCACTGTGGAGAACAATTTGGAGATTCCTCAAAAATCTACAAGTAGAACTACCATATGATCCAGCAATCCCATTTCTTGGCATCTACCCAAAGGACAGAAGAATTTCTCATTGGAAAAGTGCTTGCACATCAATGTTTATTGCGGCACTTTTCATGATTCCTAAGATATGGGACCAACACAAATGCCCCCGGCTGAATGGATTGAAAAACTGCGGCACATATACTCTATGGAATACTATTCAGCCATTAAGAACAAAACTCTGGCTTTTGACAGGAAGTGGAAAAATATGGAAAATCTACTGCTGAGTGAAGCAAGCCAGGCTATGAAGGAAAGTCATTGTATGTCCCCACTTAATATATACTAAATGTCCACACTCTATGACTAAAACTTATTAACTAAAGGATATACAAACCCAGTAAATGGGTGTAAATACCAGATATAGTGTGTGTGGAAGAGTAGGGCCTGAGGAATGATAATTAGAAGAAGAATACAGAGGCAAAGCATTAATGGGACAAAGAAATCTGATATTATCTGTTGAAGCTATTTTACTGTTTAATCAACTGGACTAGGGATAAATGTTCCCATATTGAAATATTCACTTTATAAGCTAAATAATGTGATTTAATGTATAAAAGAAAATGAAATTTTGAAAAAAGAAAGGTTTCACTTAAATGTATGATATTAGAAATTATTTTACCATAATTTTTTCTTTCATTATTTTTTGTTGTTCTTTTATTACCATAAGACGCATGTGCTTGCCAGAGAGAGAGACAGAGGGAAAGTAAGAATTCACCCCACCGATGGGAAGGCCATGTCATAATCCCTTGTTCTCCATTCTCTTCTCTGGATTTTGGGTATGCACACACATATGCGCAGCGTGATTTTCAAGCCCCTGGGTCTGAAGCTCAAACCTTGGTCGGAAAAGCCTTAGCCACCATGCCTCCTACTGACCCTTTAATGATAATTTTTAGTTGATATAATAGTTGTACATATTTTTTATTTTTGGAGAGGTTTTTGCTATAGGGCGTGTGTGCTCGCCAGATAGACAGAGAGAGACAGAGAGACAGAAAACGAGAAATTATCCTCCAGGGGGGATGGCCACACTGCAATCCCTTCTCCATTCTCCTCTCGGAATCTTGGGCACACATGCACATGCGCCCGGCGTGAGTTTAAGTCACTGGGTCTGGGACTCGAGCCGCGGTCGACTACGTGGGAGTCCAGCAACATAGCCATTATGCTAACTGCTGTTCCCAATAGTTGTACATATTTTGGGATACAGTGTGATTTTCCCTTACATGAATAGTGTTTAATGATCAAAACAGGGCAATAAAAATGAGAAGTCTTTAGATCTTGAAAAATGCATACTATGGAGAAAAAAAAGAAAACTATGCATGGACTTTTTTTTTAACCAAAATAAACTTGTACTTTAATTCCATTTATTTAAAGACTTTTTGAAATCCCCTTGTATAGCCAATGCCTCAATTACTATTACTTTGGTGTTATGAACATTTGAAATTCTTTCTTCTAGCTATTTTGAAATATACACTGACTTATCTGTCACCACCTATGTGTTCTGTTCTGCTGTAGTACTCTAGAATTTATTCTGCTTATCTACTTATAATTTTGTCTCTATTAACCAAGTTCTTCCTATCTGTCCCATCTTTCTCCCCTTCTTAGCTTCTGGCATATGCTGTTTCACTTTCCACTTGAATGTAATCAAACCTTTTAGCTTACATTAATGAGTCAGGGTATATGGCATTTGTTTTTTAGTTCCTGACTTATTTCACTTAATATTATTTCCTCCAGGGGCATATCTGTTGCTGCAAATGACAAAATTTCATTCTTTTTATGGCTGAATAATATTCCATTGTGTATATATACCATAATTTATCCATTCATCTGTTGATGGACACAGGTTGATTCCTTTAAGTCTCCAAGAAAGAAATTAGCAATTTGATTAAAAATGGGCAATTGATCTGAAAAGACAATTCTGAAAAGAAGATTAAAAATGTCCAGAAAGTACATGAAAAAATGCTCAACATCACTAATCATCAGAAAAAAATGCAAATCAAAGCCACGATGAAGTATTACATTACCTCAGTTAGAATGGCTATTATCAAAACACTTTTGTTTTAAATTATGAAACAATGACTCTACATTTTAAATCAGACAGTTGGCAGAGCAGTAAAAGTTATTTGGTTGCATTCGTAATTAATTCTAAGAATGTCAATTTCCAAATCTTCTGTTTCTAAGATCTGTTTGTAAAATCAAATGGAGAAAACTAATAAATAACCAAGCTTACTGGTCACTTTTACCTCATCAGGATATTGTAGGAATCTCTCTGTAGTCAGAGTGTTTTGCTTGCTTTATAGTGAAAGCTGGGAAAATGAAGAGCTTCTCATGATATTTTGCAGGGCACAGATATAACTAGATAGCTACTGTTAATATTTCTAATTGGTGGTTTCTATATGAGCACTGGATTGAGAAATCCAATAAGAAGATAACTTTGTAATTAGCCATAATTATTCCTTCTAGCTGTTACTTCTATCCATAGATTAATAGACTTTACTATTTCCACTATGCCACTTGCCTTTTACTATGGACTTTAATCATTCAAGATATCATCAGCAACCTTGTTAGCAAAATATGATTTGGGTCCAGCTAGCCTTGTGAATACCTTGACTGTTTTTAATTTACTTAAATTAGTTTACATTTCCAAACCTAGCTGAGGTATATTTGTATGTAATTTCTTCCAGTATAAGGGAAATCTTTGAAAATTTATGTCACACACAGATATTAGCAGTGAGGTACTGGATAAAAATTGTCCTAATAATAAATGTAAAAAAAGCAGTTTTCTTTTGTGGTATGGATTTCCACTGGCATATTTTAGAATTAACTTATTAAACAAAGAGTAATAATTTCTAGAACCAATATGAATTGACTAAGAAATCTTCATGCCAAGCTTATGTAATTTCCTTTTATGGTAAGCTTGCTAGACTTATACTTAGCCTTGATTTTAGGAATACATTGGACAACACTTCTTATAATACAGTGGAACAGATTGTGGTACATGGGCTGGATAATGTTGATTGGCCTACTTTGCACAAAAGTAATGGATTATTGCCAGTCTAAAGGCCAAATTCTAGAAATGTTTCTCAAAGCTTTGATTTGACCTTATCAGGTTAAACCTTCAAAAAATGAAGGCCTTACTGTAAATATATAAGTTGTACATATATAAAAAAAATGGTAGTGTAGTAATATTTGAATTCAGCATTTGGGTGCCATAATTTAGGAAATGCTTTGGCTCAGAAGATGAGCCACCTGCTGCTAAAAATGAAATGTAGTCTGAGGAACTTAAAGGAATAGAGGAAGTTTAGCCTACAGAAGAGAAATTTTGAGAGGAAAGTATTACATCAGTTTTCCAGAATTCAAATCACTATTATTACATGGTAGATTTCTACTTATTTTGCATTGCTAAAAAAAGTGTAAAGGAGAGCCAGCAGGTGAAGTGGAGGTTAAGGCACTGGATCCTACAGGACCAGCTGTGTGGTTTGAGTCCCAAACATGGAATATTGAAAATCATGCCAGATATGTGCCATGCATGCTCTAAAGCCTGAGAGAAGACTGGACGAAAAGGGTTTGCAGTGTGGCCATCTCCCCTGGGGAGTGATCTTTCACTTT
>NW_006205663.1:443540-456716 GCF_000334495.1 Tupaia belangeri chinensis
ACACATGTCTTATAGCAAAAACAAAACAAAACAAAATAATAAAAACAAAGAGGAAAAGCATAAATAGATAGAAATTTGGAAATTTTAGGGAAGCAAATGTAAGTTGAATAAAATAATAGCTTTCTAGAGCCTAGCAATGGAATATTCTGCTTTATATTACATGTGAGTTTCCTCAGTTCTGGATATGAGTTGACTGAGGCCGGATGTCTTTGACGGACACTGGCACGGTAGAGAGGATATTCTGACATCGGATGTTCAAGTATTTAGTCTAGATCAATTCTGAGAACACTTCTGTCTCTCAAATTCTACTAAATTAAACCATGCTTATTTTCAGATGTGCTTTGCCATTCCTGGTTCATATTCTTAACTGAAGAAAGCAACAAATACTTTAGCAGGATATCATATAAATAAAACTGATTATACATGTGCTGAGTGTTTTTCGTTTTCTTTTTCTTTTTTTTTTTTTTTTTTTACAAAGGCTATTATCTTATTTAAATCCCGTTTTTGAGAAAAGAATATGAAATAAAAGACAGAAGGCAAGGAAATTAGTAAAGTTAAAGTCTTAAATGTTGGTAAGTAGGTAACAAATACAATTCTTTAAATGTGGGTAAGTAGGTAACAAATACAATTCTAAAAGGGCATATGAATAATGAGTCATGAGTGACTTAAGGGCATTAAATAGGTACAATTCAAGGGAAAAAAGTGTCAGAATTCTTTTGAAGTTTCTTGCTTATGCCTAGAAAAGTAGAGGATTCAATTTGAATCTGCTTAAGATCTCATTTTGTTTTAAGGACATTCATGTGATGAAAGCCCACTGCAGAGAAGAGTACACACCTTAGAAGTCTTATGCCCATCTCTATTTTCTCAATTAGTATAACATTTCAATTGGAGTTTTGCCTGTTTGCCACTTTGAATCTAAAAAGGGGAAAGGGGACTAAAATTCCAATCATAGAATCAGCTAAGGTCTTACATAGAAAGGTCAGAACTGGATCATATTTTACTTGAAATAAGAAGGCTTATTTCCCACAGCTCATGAAGTTAACTGTGTATTTCATACAGTCTGACTGTATTATCTTTTACTATCCTATCATTTCTGTATTTCTTTTTTTGCATTTTTTTTTTTTGGTCAGAGGGTATGTGTGCTTGCTAGAGAGAGAAAGAGAGGGAGAAAGAGAGAGAGAGAAAGCACCCCCTCCATGCGGAGTGGTCTTGTCCTAATCCCTTTACTACCTCCATTTCTCCCCCCTTTGGGGATTTGAGCACACACACATATGTGTCCATGTTTCTCAAGCTGCCAGTTCCAGTACTCAAACTACACAGATAGTCACGTGGGATCGGGTTGTCTTAAATACTATGCCAAGAGCTGGCCTTCCTACATTTTTTTGAATTGTTATATATCTGTAATATGGTGTCATTGATCAGCAACTGAATGAAGTTTTGATGCGGAATAGTTTATACAACAGTGTGACTTACTAACATTGTTGAAGAAAAAAAAAAAGCATGCTTCTCAAAATGATATCGTATACTAGGACCAGCAGATGGTATAATGGTTAAGTCACTGGACTCCCAAATAGTTGACTGTGGTTTGAGTCCTGGTACGAGGAAGCTTGAAACTCATGCTGGGCACATGTGTGTGCGTGCCCAAGATCCTGGGAGGAGAATGCAAGGAGAAGGGATTGCAGCATGGCCATCCCCTGTGGGGGGTGATTTCTCACTTTCTGTCTTTCTCTGTCTCTCTAGTGAGCACACACCCTATGGTAAAAATCTCTAAAACAAACAAACAAATAAAAACAAAAAACATTGATACACTATACTAAAGTTACAAAATGCAAGACTGAAAAGAATTCATATGCTGAAATCTTAGAGAAATTGTGAACTGAAATTTGGACTCAATTGGCAAGGTCTCATTATTCCTTGTGGCAAAGTAGTATTTCATAGTGTGTATGTGCCACAGTTTTTCTATCCAGTTATCAGTTCTTGGAGATTTAGGTTGATTTTATGTATTAGAAATTTTGAATAACACTACAATAAACAAGGATGTGCAAATGTCTTTCTGACTGTGTGATTTGCTGTCTTTTGGGTAAATACTAAGGAGTGGGACTGCTGGGTCATATGGTAGTTCTGTATGTAGGTTTTTGAGGAATCTTCATATTGTTTTTCATAGTGGCTGTACCAATTATATTCCCACTAGCAATATAGGATGATTTCCTTTTGTATGTAGGTTTTTGAGGAATCTTCATATTGTTTTTCATAGTGGCTGTACCAATTATATTCCCACTAGCAATATAGGATGATTTCCTTTTGATCTTAGCCTCACCAGCACTTGTTGCTCATTATTTTCTTGATCAAGAAAAAAGTAAGAATGACTCATGTACTTTAATTATTCTACTTCCATTAAATCACTGTTTTATTTTTATGAGTAATCCTCAAGGATGATCCAGTATTGGTATGAAGACATTAAGCATGCATTCATTTTACCAGAACATGGACTATTTCTGAGGGCATACAGTATCCAAGCGGAACTTTATAAAAAGCTCTGGAGAAATAAACGAGACCCTGCCTAAATCATTAAACATTGATTGAAATATTCTGCTTTGTTTCTTGTAAATATTGTATAGTAGAATTAATCAAATTTACTTGGTGACAGAAAATTGCTAGGTTTATGCTGCTTACATCATTTATGCTATTAATAGAATGGTTAGATGCTGAGATATTGATTCTGAATATCATGGCTTGAATCTGAACTTGAACAAGTTATTAAACTCGCTATACCTCAGTTTCATAATCTATAAAATGGACTTAATCATAGTACTCTGAGAGATAAATTAGTTGATCCTTGAAAAGCATTTAGCAGTTCCCAGTGCAAAGTAAGCACTCCATAAATTATAATTGTTATTATTAATGAACACATCTATACGTCTTTGTGAGGGAATTCCGTCTGCACAGACTATCCAACTACCTTATCTCTCATCAGATACAATGCAAGCAAGGAAAGAATGAAAATTTTGCACACCTGCACTTTATTTACCACTTGCGATTTAGCTAAACTTATACTATACAGATTAAAGACTGAAAAGGCTGGGCCTGGCAGGTGGCATGGTGGTTAAGGGCACTGGATTCCCACATGGCTGACCACTGTTTGAGTCCTGGACCTGGTGGCTTGCTTTCTCAGTCTCTCTCTCTCTTTCTCTCATCTCTGTCACTCACTCACTCCGTACCTTTCTGGTCAGATTAAAATAAATAAATAAATAAGTTAAATAAAATAATTATTTTAAAAAAGAAAGATTGAAAAGACCTTTTGTATTAGATTGAAAGTTATCCACACCTAAAATTTTTTAATTATAATGATAAAAAGCAAAATTTTACAAGAAGATGGATCATAGGCACATACACACCATACTAACTAAAGAGAAATAAAAATCATGCTAGATTGAAAAAATCCTGGACTCTTACTTACTTACCTGTGAAGTTTAGTGTAAAAAATACGCATAAAGGTTTTCCTGTCACATAAATTTTATTTCTAGATATATGAAATACTTTTATTCCACTCCTAGACTCTCAATTCTCTCCTATTGCTCAAGGCAATTGCTACAGAACTATACTCTGTAATCGGGCTCATCAAATTGACTTGGATTCATTCTCTCAGAACCTTGATTACTACTGATAAATTTAGTCTTGCTAATTGGTTAATGGCTGCCAAATTGTTAATTTGTTATATTTTCCTGGCAACATATCTTATCTTAATAGAGGCCTTTAGGACACTGTCAGAACCATTACCTCTGAGCCCCAATTTTCTTTCTTTTTTTAATGAAAAATTTATTCAGTTGATTCAAAAAAATTGACAAAATAAATTTTAGTTGCAATTTTACGTGTACCAAAAATAAAAGTGATATTTATAATAATGGCTTACAAATTAATGAAAAACTACAATTTCACAAAAGAATGTAAGCATTTAGGACACTAGTCAGCCCTTTCTTTTAGGCAAAGTGCTCTTTTGATGACAGATAATTTAACAAATGTACACTATTGTGAGCTACTTCAGACAATACCAGAAAAAGATTTTGATGTGTTTTGCTCTTGTAAACAAAAGTTTATCATTTATAATCTTTCATTTCCTTTTTGTGTTACACCTACCATCCACCACCCACTGTATACCAACCACTTCCCCCTACTTAACTGTCACTAGCATCCACACTGATCCTCTCCACCATAACATTTTCAGATCTCTCAATCTCTGCCATGAAGTGCAGACACTCAGTACAAACTGAGTGGGGATATGCAGTGTGCATCTTTACTCAACATTAAATCTTATCCAAGAGCATGGCATATCCTTCTATTTTTTAAAATAACACATTCAATTTCCCTTTTCAATTTTTCTTATTATAGTTTTCCTTATAAAAGTCTTTAAGTTCTTTGGTTAGATTTATTCCTAGATATCTTTTTTTGTAGCTATCATAAATGAGATTGCTTAATTTGTTATATTTTCCTGGAAATACATCTCATTGTACTAAAGGTCTTTAAGACATTGTCAGAATGATTACCTCCGAGCCATAATTTTCACATCTGTAAAGGCATAAATAATAAATTTTATCCTATTGTACTACAGGATTGCTGAAGATTAAATGAAGTATTTATGAGACTTTTCAAACTATAAAGTTCTATGTAAGTATAAAGGTATTCATTTATTTATTCACTTAATTAACAAGTATTTATTTATGTCTAATATATATTAATTACTCTTCTAGGGTCTTAGGACATATCAGTGGATAAAAAACACTGGTCTCATGGAGTTTCTGGCCAGGTGGGGGGATACTCATGCAATACCTTGAATAAGTAAATCAAATAGTCCTTTAGAAAGTAAGTCCCATATTGGGGGCTATATAGTGGTTCAAAGGTAAAATGTGATGCTATGATGTTCTGTGATGCTCACTCACATGGGAAGCTTCCCAGAGACCTTCCTGATCATACCAAGCATGTGTGTGCCCATGACCCTGGGCTAGCTAAAACTGGAGTTATATCACTTTGTCAAAACTCAACTGGGGCATACTTTCAACTTTTTTTCTCTCTCTCACCCATGGAAGAAATAAATAACCTTTATGAAAAAAATAAAGTCTATAGAAAAAAGTAGAGCTATGGAGATTAGGATCTTCATAGAGGAGATCCAATTTTAAATGCAGTAGTAAGAGAAAGATAGGCATAATTGAGAAGGCAATATATAAAGAAAGACTTGAAAAATTTGGGGAAGTGAGCCATACAGATATTTTGGAGATTAGCATTCTACGTAGAGGGTATATTCAGAGTAAAATGTTGAAGAAGAGAGCATGTATGACAAATCCAAAATAAAAAAAAGAATTACAAAAGAAAACAAACAGGGATGACAGTATGATTAGATTAGAATAAACAGGGAAGAAAACAGTAGACAGTATTGAAGAAATAATATGAAGGGTTAAAAACAAGGGAGAGTTGATCAGGTAGGGCATTGTAGGTTCCCTGATGACTTCTGTTTTTACTCTGAGTAAAATGGGGAGCCATTGAAACATTCCACAGCAGAAGAATGACCTACCTGATAAGGCTCTGTCAAAAGTATACTATAGGCCTAGCTGTGGTTTTGCAGGTAGTGGACTGTCACTGCCTGATTCTGAAGTCATATTGGAAGATCTAGGGTTTGGAACTGCAGGTTGACCTGAACATGCTGACGTGCCTGCTAGTAGCTGTAATTCTGGTTGATTTGAAGGCTCAGGGAGGCAAGTGGGGATTGTGGTGTGATGAGACACTACCAAGGGACATTCTCTCTCTCTTTCCTCTTCCCCAATCAAAAATAAACTTTTTTTAAAAAGTATTCAGTTACCCTTTAAGGTAACTAAGGGCATAGCCAAGAACTCAGGAGTTTAGTGTTGAAATCAGATGAGAAATGATAGTAGTAGGAGTACAAATAGTGAAAAGTGGTCAAATTTTGAATGTGATTTTGAAGATAGTCCCAACAGGCCTTTCTGGCTGATTGGGTGTGAGGCATGAGAAGAGAGAAAAAAAGAACCAAATAGTGACTTTCGAGTGTTTGGTCTAACAACAGAAAGAATGGCATTGCCATTTACAGAGTGGTGGAAGGTTTAAAATGGAGAAAATGAAGGGGCAAAGAGGATAGAAGTTAAGTTTGTTGATAAACTGTTAAATACTCAAGTTAGGACCAATGTATGAGTCTTAAATTTGGAAGAGATTTCTGGGCTACAGATTCAAATGTAAGCATTATGAGTATATAGATGTTATTTAAAGCTGTGAGAGTAAATTGGACCATCAAGTTGAACTGAACCCTGGGGAATTCTAATACTAAGTAGTTGGGGGAAAAGGAAGTACTAAAAAAGGAAACTGAGAGTAGCTAGAAGATGAATTATGAGAGCATGTCTTTGGAAGCTAAGTGGAGAGAATGTACCAAGGAGAAGAGCATGGTCTAATTGTGTCAACTGCTGCTGATAAAGGAGATCAAGCGAAAGCTGAAAATAGGAGTATGACTAGAGCAGTTTGAGGGTGGAGTAGTGAAGGGCAAAGTCTGATTGGAGTGTGTTGAAGAGAAAATGAGCAGAGAAGAATTCAAGAATAAATGTAAACAAATAATTCTTTTAGGGAGTTTTGCTGCTAAGGGAAGTAGAGAATTAGGACTATAATTGGCAATGAATATAGAGTCAAGACAGGACTTTTTAAAAAATAAATTTTCAAGAAGGGATTAACTAAAGCATAGTAAGGGAATAATATTTAATAAAAGCATGCTGACAGAAATTATTCATTAGAGAAAAAAAGTATGACTCTATAGAACAGAGATGATTAATTGTTGGCGCAAAGTTCCTGAGTAGATGAGATGGAATGAGATCTGTGCACAAGTGGAGGGATTGACCTTAGATAAGAGTGTGGATGGTTCATCCATAGTAACATTTGGGACAGTAGAATAGTCATAATTCAGATTAAAAAAGCCGACTTTTGGAATTTCAACTCTTCTGGATGGCTGTACAGGAAATATTACAGAGCATTGGGCCTTGCAGTAATTCTCATATTTTACCATATAGAAAAAATAGGCCAGCTCTTCCACTAACTACTTGGGTAACTTTGGATTCTTGAATTTAACTTGCTGAGGCCTGATTTCATCCAACCAAGGGTCTCTGAGGTACTTTTCATCTCTAATAGTTTGTAATGCTATACTGTGCACTGGTCTAGATTAAATAGCTGGGAAACACTCTATTCTCTCTGGAATCTTTTATTTCATATGTTGGCTTAGTGTATGGCCTTGGGCAATCCACATGTAAACCAACCACAGTTACTTGTTGGAACGAGGCATGCATTATGAACAGAGAGACAGAGGCAGAGAAAGACAGACACACATACACGCACCCTTTAGTCCTCTCTTATGTAAAAAAGAGAGACACAGAGCAATGACTCTCTCTCACTCTCTCTGCCTTATAGAAATACAGGGTGTATATGAGAAAGAATTTCAATATATGTTTTAAATGAATTCTGAGATATTTAATTGCACTTTAGAAATTGGAGACTGTGAGCTACATGGAAAATTTCCTCGCCATTGATCTTTTCTTTTGTCCCTGTACACAGTTTTTACCTTAATATAGAGCTGCTTTGTACTGACAGTATTTCTTGGTCATTTTTACTTTTCCTCATGAAATTGGTCTACTTATATGAATACTTAATTGCTATCCTAAAGAATTTATTCTAAACTCTATTACCCTTTTCATGAAGTGATTCAGCTTACATTTGTTTACTTCAAGATTTCTAATTTTAGCTGTAATTCATAAGGACAATAAATACCCTCAACACTCCGTACAGTGTAACTCAAAGCTACTTTTATATAATCCTGTGCATAATTTTGTACTCTCCACTACAGGTTCTTTAACCATAATTTTGTACTCTCCACTACAGGTTCTTGAGGCATTTTCTTTTTTGTTGAAAGGAAATGTATTGGTCCAAATTCTAAGCCTAAATCTATGGGAAAATTGTTAGGATGTGATCTTGTCTGTATTCTTTTAACCTTTCCTTTGAACCCAAGCTTGATATGTTAACATCAAGGGCTATCGCTTTTCTCAGACTGGAATTGCTTTGCTTCACATGTAATACTGAAGACGAGGGCATAGGAAAGAAAATCTCAGTTAACTGCAGGCAGAGTAGAGACAGATGCTGGGTGTACTTGAAGGGCTTCTCAGATCTATTGCTGGGTCGTTCTTAAAGTAAACACTGCTGACCCTGAGATTTCTCACCATTATTCTTCTCTCAGAGAATTCATTAAGTGGTGCCATTAAAACCTGACCACTGTGCTTATCGTTGTCTTTGTATTCTGATGGCCACAGGATTCAACCTCCTGTGGCCAAAACAAAGGGCAGGTGGCAGATCCCTGAAGTGTCAGAAACATTTCAGTCAGCTTAGTGGCCTTGTAAAATGAAGTGAGAGTATTGACACTGGCTGGAAAAAATTTTACATGTACTTATCTTTGAGAGGAAAAATAGTCATGTTTTATTTCCTGATCTTTGGAAATCATTACTGATTTGGTTAGTTTCTAGAAGAGAAAGCTTTAGATCAAAAAACAGAACCAAAGAATGCACAGATGATTCTAATTCTGGAATTTGATGATCTTATAAGAAAGAGTAGTCATATGCACTTACTTACACTCTAATTTCTAAAATAATACATTAATATATTAGCTCAAAATTACTTATTTACTAATCAAGAAATTAATTCATGTTTAAGTATACTTACCAAATACTGTATAACTGTTAAAATATGAGGCATATCTGCGTAAACTAACTTGAAAAAATGTTTCCAAGCATTTTGCTTGGTAGAACAAGCAATTTATACAACACTAAAATATTGAGTCTTTGGAAAAGTCATGATGCATTTTTGCATAGAAAAACAGAAAAACACATCACTACTTTTCCGACAACCCAATACTACAATTCTAATTTTATAAAGGAGGTAGATGTGTCTATGCATATGCATACATTTATATATATGTGTGTGTGTATATATGTATATACATATACATTTATATATATACAGACATATATAAATGTATGTATATAACTGTGTATATATATACATTTATATATATATATGAATAGAGAAAATACTATGCAGATACTGAGTGATTAATAATGACCATTTCTTGGGACTAGGATTGGAATTAAGATATGTGAGAAATCATTTTAAAAATATGCTTCCAGACAGTAACCTCACTCCCAAAATAGGTGAAATCATAGCTGACCATTATTTTGCCATTTTCTTTCATTTTTTTAAGAGAGATTTTTGCTATAGGGCACATGTGCTAGCCAGAGACAGAGAGACATGAGTGTCAAGCCGGTGAGTCTGAGACTCAAACTGCGATCAGCCATGGGAGTCCAATGATGCAATGATTACACCATCTGCTAGTCCCTGTTTTGCCATTTTCTATATTTCATACATTTCTTCGGTTTACATGTAAAAACTTTGGTTTTAAGGAATATAATATAATTAATGAAATAATGAACCAAACAAAATATTTACTAAGAATCTATTTTGATCTTAGGCATTGAGGTTATAGGAGAAAGAAGGTACAGGATATACATAAAAATTGGTGTAATGCTGACATAAAGAAATTTACTATAGAAAAACACTGATAGTGTGGTGAAAGTGTTAATCCAAACCTCTAAAGCAGGGAATGAGAACTGGAAGCCACAAGACCTTAGTGGACTCAGGGATGATTCAGAGATAAAAACTTCTGAGGGGAAAGTGCATAAACTCTTTATACAATCAATTCTTATATCAATAAGATGTAAAAGCTGAGGACAATTTCATAAAATTATAAATCAGTGCAAGTTTTCTAGATAAAATTAGAGTATTTTTCCACTAAGCATATGTTGTTCTACTGATTCAGTTTGCTGTACATCTAGATTCTTAACCAGTCTCTTTGGATAGACCTCAAGGTTCCTAGAGACTAAAACTGTATGCAAAATATTGCTTTAAATGTTGGAAGGTAAACAGTTTTCATCATATTTTCAAAGAAATCCCTAAAACATGTCAACATGTGGACTGCTGACCACCTGCAACTGAATGTATTATAATTACGGATTTTCTCTGACTGAAGGAGAATCTCTGGAGATGAAGCTTGGTAATATGTATCACCAACGGGCTGAAAAATCACTGATCAGTCATTAAGGGCTGTACTTTCTTTAGGCCCTCCTTTGAGCAGTTAGTTTAGTCAAACCTTGAACCAGAGTTAGAAAGGAAACAATTCGAAACTGAGATCTCTGATGAACATTATTTTACCATGGGTCAAATATTTCTCTTGAAGCTTGTGGTATAGGTTTTGTTAAAATGGACCACGGCCAATTGATGAGTGAAAAGCTGGCTACTCATAGGACTGAACCTATAGAAAGACCCTTAAGAAAGGAATTTAAAAGCTACAGAGTCCAAACAGCTTAGGGATTCTACATGCTGTATATTCATAAAATTGTATGTATGACAAAATTATGCTTACCACAGGGATAGGATCCTATATTTCACCTATCTGCGATGTTATTTTACCCTAAAAAATGGAGGAGTCTCCAGAACTCTGGAAATGCCCAAGTCTTAGATTGTCAATACATTTCTTCCTTTTGTCTGTCTCGCTTTTATGACTGACATGCTCATAAAACAAAAACTGTTAAGAATGTTTGTTTCATGAGCAAAGTATTGAGCATGATCATTGTGCTAATGGCTTTCATATTAAGGGTTTCTGTACTTGATACAGCTTTATTTCAGTGTTAGAATGGGAATATTTAAAAATAATTAAAAAAAACACAGTAACCTCGAGCTGCAGGATATGATTCTGTTTTTGAACTACTTTAGAGTGATGAAATATATATCATTGAATGGTATGTTTTGAATGCAATAAGGATAGCATAGTACAATTCAAATGGATGAGGTAGGTTGATATTTTAAAGCCCAACTCCTTGACTCAAGCAAAAATTACTTTTTCAGTAGATGACATGTCTAACCTTGTCTTGCAATTCTGGAGGAAATATCGGAGTGCTCTGAGTCCTAACTCAGCAATGCCCAAGTTCTTATAACAACACGCTTAACTCCTGGCAATGCTGAATCTTCTCTTTCTTTCTTTCTCTTTCCTTTCCTTTTCTTTCTTTCTTTCTTTCTTTCTTTCTTTCTTTCTTTCTTTCTTTCTTTCTTTCTTTCTTTCTTTCTTTCTTTCTTTCTTCTTTCTTTCTTTTTCCCTTCCTTCCTTCCTTCCTTCCTTCCTTTCTGTTTCTTTCTTTCTCTTTCTTTCTTTCTTCTTCTTCATTTTTTTGTTTTTTTTTTGGTATGCCTAAGTGTTTAATGTGTCACAGTACTGTGGTGAGGAAAATATTATGTTTGGCCATAAAATATTATATTTAGCATCATTAATTATTTTTTCTTTTTTTTTTTGACAGGTTTTTGCTATAGGGAACTTGTGCTTGCTAGAAAGACAGAGAGAGACAGAGAGATAGAAAGTGAGAAATCAACCCCCAGGGGGGATGGCCATGCCACAATCCTTTCTCCTCCATTCTCCTCTCGGGATCTTAGACTCACACACACACGTGCCCTGTGTGATTTTAAGCCACCGGTCCGGGACTTGAACTGCGGTCGACTACATGGGAGTTCACTGACATAGCCATTAAGCTAACTGCTGGTCCCAACATCATTAGTATTTCTAATTAATGTATTGTTTCCTTGGTGACATACAATTAGCTAGGAGATATTGTGTCCACATCCAATTTTTTAAAGAGTTGATATTTTTGAGATATTAAAAAAATTTCATTTGTCTTATTAAACACTCTTCTGTTTACTTTTCTGTTGCTTCATTTGTAATCATAACTGTTTGGGTTGAGCTATTTATAGCTATTCCTTTTTCCTTCATATTAGATCAACATACTCATTTTCCAAAACCAAGAATCTCTTACCAATTGTGGGAAATGGGAGATGCACATACACTTGATGGAGATTATAGCAAAGGAGGAGATTCTAGCAGATGCTAAATAACATTTTCTGTATAGTTTTGAAGCCCAGTTCATGTGTGTGTGTGTGTGTGTGTGTGTGTGTGTGTGTGTGTTTGTATCTCTAAGCTATCATGTCAAACATAAAAGCAACCCTTTCTACTTTGCATTTTGTGAGTGAATTTAACTATTTGCATACATTTTTCTAAATCTGCTCCTATTCTCCTTTGGCTATATTTTAACTCTAACGTTCGGAAAGAAAAATATAGTTAAATATCACTCAAGGTGAAATAATGTGGCATGATTTAAGGAAAGAAATTTATAACAGAAGTCATCTGATATAAGAGATGAGTAAATTAACTTTCCATCTCTATTACACCAATATTTGTTCCATTTAATATTAATATTGTGCTCTCAAAGCTGATGTCCTTGCATTATTGCTGCACCAGTGTCTGCCCCCATAGCCCTATATTTCTGTTTGAAATTTCCTCTAATATTTTGATAATATATTTCTAATGAGAGAGTCAGAACACATATATAACGCTGTTCTACAGTCCTCATAAAAGTAATATATTTTCACTATAAATATAGCTTGGAAAAATAATTTATAAAAGCTTATCAATCCAAGCAAAATCAGTTCCTAACTAAAAAAATGGACATCTGAGAATTCAAACTCAGTAGGCTTAAAATTGGCTGATTGGGATCCAAAATGTAATGTCAGTTGAGTCATCACTTCATTAAGCTGCAATGCCATCCTCTAATAATACTCATTAATGTTGGAATGGACCTTTTAAACTACAAAGTGTTTTGTCAATATTAACCCATCTTCCTCCCACCATCAAACCATAATTGAGTTAGTGTTTGTATTCCCATTATACAGAGAGAGGGAGGGAGACAGAGTGTGCACATGGTCATACAGAGTGGTCGAATAATTTGGAAGAAAGTAAAAGGTCATTAATAGCATTGAAAAGACTAATGAACAAGGTTAAAAGGTCTCCATTTAGTTGTACATTCAAGTTCTCATGATATAAGGGCTCTCAGGAAAGTCTGTAAGTCAGGTTTTCTGGGATGTTTATGTTGCTATGAACATCAGAAGAGAAAAGGATATACTGGGTCATTGGAAAAATCATGCTGCGTTTTTGCATGGAAAAACATAAAAAAAGTCATGGCTTTTTTTTAAAATTTCATATATATATATATA
>NW_006205663.1:456773-481779 GCF_000334495.1 Tupaia belangeri chinensis
TCTCTCTCTCTCTCTCTCTCTCTCTCTCTCTCTCTCTCTCTTCAAATTCAAATAAATGAATGAATAAAATAAATAAATAAATAATCTTAAAAATAAAAATAATTTTCAGCAGGTCTAGCTGGTGGTATGATTCTTAAGGTACTGGATCCCATGTGCCTGACAGTGCAGTTCAAGTCTTAGACCCAGTGACTTGAAAAAAAAAAAATTACAGACATATGTGCATGTGTTCCTCAAATCTCAAAAGGAAGGAGAAATAAAGGGAAGGAGAAGGAATTATGGCCTGACCATTCCCTATAGAGTGGTGCTTTCTCACTTTACCTGTCTCTGTCTGGCAAGCACATATATACTGTGGCAAAACGTTTTTTTAATAATAACGGTTTGCGAGAAGATACCATGGCTACTACGACTAGTGATTTCAGGGGAACAGGAGAAATGAAGATTTTCCACTGATAATTCAGCCTCCAGCCCACAAACTTGCATGGAGAAGCAAGGGAGCAGGTCTCAGAAGACACCTTCATGGCTACTTAGAACTAGTGATTTCAGGGGAATAGGAAAAATGAAGATTTTCCACTGATAATTCAGCCTTCAGCCCACAAACTCATGTGGAGAGGCAAGGGAGCAGGCCTCAGAATACACCTTCATGGCTACTGAGAACTAGTGATTTCAGGGGAATAGGAAAAATGAAGATTTTCTATGGATAATTTGCCTCCAGCCCACAAACTTGCGTGACTGAACTTCAAGTTTGGGAAGAAACACACTTTCCATCAGATGACTAGAAATCACCACAGGACCACAAGAAATATGGGAAAGCAAGAAAATAATTCTCCTCCAAGGGTAAAGAAGAGCTCCTCTTTATCCACAGACAGTTCAATGGAAATCATGGAAATGTCTGATAAAGAACTTAGAACATTCATAATGGCAAAGCTAACAGAGATGGAAGAAAGAGAGGCAATGAACTGCAGAAGAGAAAGGAAGAAGGAGCTGAAGAATTCCAGGAGGTGAGGAAGTTCTTGCAAAATCTAAAAGAGGAATTACATACTTTACAAGAGAATCAAATGGAACTGTTAGAGATGAAGACTATAATACAAGAAGTCAAATCTCTCTTGAAAGTATTAAAAGCAGACTAGATCATACTGAAAATAGAATCTCAGATGTAGAAGAGAAAATTGTTGACCTAGAAAAATCCACCATGAAGACTGAGAATATTGCCCCCAAATTTGTGAATAATATATGAGAAATAATAGATACCATCAAACGTCCAAACATCCATATAATTGGTATCCCAGAAGGTGAAGAGACTCATAAGGGCATTGATAATATATTCCATGAAATCCTGCAAGAAAACTTTCCAAACCTAGAGAGGCACTCAAAGATCCAGTCCCAAGAAATACAAAGGACCCCAAATAGAATCAACCCAAGGACCTCTTCCCAAGACACGTTATAGCCAGACTGACCAAAACCACAAAGACAAGATACTAAGATGGGCAAGAAAGAAACAGCAAGTTACCTACAAAGCTTATCCCATTAGACTAATAGCAGACCTCTCATTGGAAACAATGCAAGTAAGGAAAGAATGGGAAAATATATTTAAAGTGTTAAGGGAAAAACAATTTCAACCAAGAATACTGTACCCAGCAAGATTATCCTTCATATGGCAAGAAAAGACAAGAACATTCTCTGATAAACTAAACCTGAAAGTCATGGATTTTCTGAAGACCCATAGCAACAAAGCTTAAGCCAAGACAGAGGTAGCCTCACTCGCATACCACTGCATAGTCCCAGGAAAGAGATTTATTTGACTCTCAATTCAGCCCCACAAGTGCATGGGGCCAGCATATGGCCAGTCTTTGGTGCTAATCAAGACATAGCCAAGATAAATGGAAAGGAAAGCAGGTGTATACAGAGAATAAAAAACATGGTGGTAACTAGCTTGCTTTTGTAACAACAATACTTGGCCAGAACTAATTAGGGAAAGCTAAAACAGCCTTAATCTATTCAAGAGGGATCCACCGTCATGTCCCAAATACCTCCCACTAGACCCTACTTCCCAACACTGTCTCATTGGATAGCAAGTTACAGCATAATGTCAGTGGGGGCACTCAAACCATAGCAGTGCCACTTCAATTTTTTTCTTTTGAAGAGGTTTACGCTATAGGGTGCGTGCGCTCGCCAGACAGACAGAGAGAGACATAGAGACAGAAAGCAAGAAATCACCCCCCAGAGGGGATGGTCACGCCACAATCCCTTCTCCTCCATTCTCCTCTCGGGATCTTGGGCACGCACGCACATGCGCCCGGCGTGAGTTTTAAGCCACCGAGTCTGGGACGCGAACCGTGGTCAACTACGTGGGAGTCCAGCGACATAGCCATTACGCTAACTGCTGGTTCCCGCCACTTCAAATTTGACTAAAGTAAAAGTATATACTTCTCAGGAGAATGGTGGTTCTTAAAGTTTGAGATTCTTCTGTAAAAAATATGCAAAATGGTGGCCAGCTCCATAACCTCTTGGGAACTAAATCCCACACAGCTGACTGTAATTCAAATTCCAGCCAAAGTGACGTGAAAAATATGCTAGATGTTTATACACATATGTGTGTGTGTGAGTGTGTGCCCCAAATCCTGACAGGGAAGAGAACTAGAGGTGAGATTTCAGCATAACAATGCCCCTTTGGGGAGTGATTTTTCCCTTCCTCTCTGTCTTTCCTTCTGTCTCTCTCTGGCAAGTGCACATGTCCTTCAGCACTTAAATTTTTTTTTAATGTGAAAAAGAGTGATTCCTTTAAATTGTTACCTAGGGTCAGGATTCAGTCATATTTAACCATTTGAATTCCTTGGGTTTGAAAAACTGAATCAGAAGATACAGAAAGACTGCTCAGCATTTGTTTATAGGCCAGAAAACACCCTCTCTCTTCTTTCTACATAGACACATACATTCACACCCATGTCCCTGGGTAAATGATTTTGTTAGAGAGAAGTTTTGTTCATCAAAGTAATCAGCATGTGGCAGCCCAGCAATGCACATATTGCAGCATTTTCTTTTGGACCAGATTAAACCTGGAGGTCAAATTCAGTAAAGGTACTCATCTTTGCCTCTCTTCAAATGATCCGCTTTGTGTCACTCTAATGATACCTAGATTTCAGAACATTTAAATAGAAAAAGATATGTCCGTCAGTTGAAGTATGGCTGGTAGACATGAAGGCCTCTTCTTTCATTACATTATTTTGATCTTAGCTATATGCCTAAGAAAGGCACCAGGATTTGGTGGGTGTTTCCATAGTGATAAAGCCAGTAGGATGTCCTTGACTATACCTATGCTCTGGCAACATGACTCCATCTTCCTTTTGGGAGGAAGTCATACAAATAAGAGCAAATGCTTGCATAGCTTTTTACTAAAGACCAGATCCTATTTTGAACACAAAATACCATGTCATTGAATGGCCACAAAAAGTCTTTGAGCTAGATGCCTTTTTATTATTATTATTATTATTATTATTATTATTATTATAGAGAAGAAAACTGTGGCATAGAAAGGTTAAGAACCCAGAATGTGGATCCTCAATGAGTTATACCACACCCAAGGCCTTTTCAAGCCTGCACAGGGACACAACTTCTGGCTATCTCAACAGTATAAGCTAAGAAGAAGAAAGAAAAGAGATGGGGAGGGAGGGAAGGAGAGAGAAAAAAATGAGGTAAGGACTGTATGCCACAAAGTCTGCTCTTATGTCATCCAGGCTTCTCAGGAACTATTCTAAGAATGGACATAGCCTAGGTACTTCTGACTTAATCAAGTTCAAAAATGAGTCAAAATAGGTAGCAAAGGATGAAACCAGGAAGAAAAAGAGAAATGACCCTTCTAGCCTATTCAATTCAAAAAGAAATTGCAAAGAAATAAATTTCAGGGCCAATTAGCCATAACTATATGTATTTATAGGCCCATTATCATGAGTGCTAGCACTTCCCCATGGCATTATCACTTTTAACCAGTTATAATTGAAGACCCTATTGTACATCAGATAGAGACCCTATAATCAAAGGTAGAATTAAGAATTCATTCAGATGAGATTTTCCTGAAATGAATCATTCAAAATCATAGCCGCTTGATGACTTATTTCCAAGTAATGTCAGTAAGTCTGGCAATACAGTGAATCTTCAAAATGATCATGGAAAATGAACTTTATGGAAAAAAGGATATATTTTTAAAATTTATTGTGCCGAAATAAATTCATACTTAAAAAAATTTCTGGAAGGCACATGTGCTTGCCAGAGAGATTTAGGTAGAGGGGGGAAAGTGAGAACATGCCTCCCATGGGGGATGGTCACCCACAATCCTTTTCTTCCATTTCTGTCTTTTGAAATATTTGGGCACACACACACACACACACACACACACACACATGAGCCCATCATTTCCTCATATAGTTCCCCCCCAACAGGATTGTCTCAGTCTGTAGATATCTGGTACTGTTCTTAGCATTAGACACAGTTCATCCCTTTCCTTCCTGTCCAATTCCCACACTCATTCTCGAGAAAAGTAATTTTTTTGAGAGATTTTTATCATGGAGTGCATGTGCTCCCCAGAGAGACAGAGATACAGAAAGTGAGAAATCACTACTTTCCCTTGGGGAATGGCCACACCACAATCCCTTTGGCTCCATTCTCCTCTTGGGATCTTAGGTATGCATGGAAACGCACCCAGAGTAAGATTTAAGCCACTGGATCTGGGGACTTGAACCTCGGTCGACTATGTGGGAGTCCAGTGATGTAGCCATTACGCATCTGGTGGTTCTGATAAGTAATTTTTAATTAAAGTCATAATTCGGTTATTGAGTGCCTTCTGCATGACTAGTGCACTTGTACATGCTAGAGGTTTCATTCAATAACTTGAGCCTGTTGGAATCTAGTGTGCTAGTTTTTGGTTCCCCACTAAAACTGATCAGAAACATTGTCTACATTTTAAAAACTGCTATTCAAGGTCAAAGTCACATGGGTAAGCTTCCAGGGTCTCTGAATCTAAGCTTTTAATATTTTCTGTTCAGTTTTCTCAAGTTAATAGTGACCACTGTAAGCGAGTTGCTCTTGTTCAAGCAGAATGTTTCAGGGCATTAAGGTGGTACTTTCACAGTGCATTATTAACCTCCAAAAGGATCCTGTAGACATATGCTACAGTGATTCCATTAGTTGGTATCTTCTTTGTGCATAGCCCCAGCAGATGTTCACATGGTGAGTTGTTTTTCACAAAACATGCTATGGATGGAGAAGGAAAATTAATTTAAAGGGCTTTTTTGAAGTCCCTTGTTCCAATGACCAGAAAAATCCTGGTCTGTTAACATTTGTATCTTGGTATAAAAAAATTCCAGATCTGATTTTGTCTATGGGTATTATTTGTGAGTTTGGTTAACTCTGGGATGAAGATGGATGTCAGGCTATATAATAACAATAACAACATCGAAATGAAACAAAATAAAAAGCCCATTCAAATACAGTATTAAGCATTCAAAATATAATAAATTATTGGGTTTTCAGAGTTATACTGGCAAAGTATAAGTAGTGGTTATGTGACAATGTATCTTCAACACAACCATGAAAAACAAATATGTGCACTTGTGTACACATACATATACACACATGCATTGTATATAAAAAATGGAAAGTATAGAGATTTGAGATGGCTATTTTTCATTGTGAAAAAAGATTAAATGATTATAATGCAAATTGTCATTGTCTTGCTCCTGTTTTATTCAAGACAAAAATATCACTTTAATCACTTTCAAGAAAATGTGATCTTTTCTGTACTCCTGCTCATTTATTGTGACTGAAAAATGCAGTTTGCATTAAATTTTGCATAATGAACATAGCAACTTCATAGAAAACTAAGCATTATGATCTTGTCTATCTTAATCCATAATTCGTTTGGAACTACCTACTACATCAATGTGAATGACAGAACTTTGAGGTTAGTGTCATTAATTAAAGAGTATTTGCCATTTTCTAATAGGATTTTCTGATTATGCTTAAACAAATTGTGTTTTACCAAGAGACAAGTGCATGGTATATAGATAACAACTCTGTAAAATAAATTTTTTGAGAGATATTTTTGCTGTAGGATGCTTGTATTGACAGAGAGACAGAGACAGAACGTGAGAAATCAACCCCGGAAGTGATGGCCATGCCACAATCCCTTCTCCTCCATTCTCCTCTTGGGATTTTGGGCACACAAGTACATGCGCCCAGTGTAAGTTTTAAGCCGCCAAGTCTGGGACTTGAACCACGATTGACCATGTGGGAGTCCAGTTGTATAATCACTACACCATCTGTTGGTCCCTCAAATACATTTATAAATATTGTAATATGATCTTAGACATCAGTAGATAACTTTTTTTGTTTTAGAGATTTTTTTTTTGAGAAGTCACCCCTGGGGGGGTGGCCACACCCAATATCCATTCTCCTCTCAGGATCTTTCACATGCACAGACATGTCTGGTATGAGTTTCAAACTGTGGGGTCCAGGACTTGAACCTTGGTAGGCCATGTGGAAGTCCAGTGCCTTAACCACTATGCCACCTGCTAGCTTCCAATGATTACCTTTTAATAGCAGAGTTAAATAGCAGTCAATCAAGGTTAATGGATAGTCAGAAATTCTACTTTTACTGAGTAGTTTAAAGCATATTGTTTCATCAGATAATCTTTGGTTGCCCATTTTAGGAATGTAGTCCAAGTGGGCCCAAACTAGTCATATGCCAAATATACAGATTTCAAATGTGAGTGTAGGTAGCTACCATTTAAGAAGATAAATTAAATAGAATTATATTCAGCACTAAGGTGGCAAGAATTATTTTGAGAGTGTTTAGTTTGTTTCTCAAAGACATCTTTTAGCCATCATTAATAGAAATAAGGTAAAAGAGTGACTCGGTATCAGAAGGTGAGGTTAGGGATGAATTGGAGTAACCAAGGTTGGATTATCTATGTCAAGGGGCAAAGAGTTGAATTATCTGAAAACCTGGAAATAAATATATATTATATCTATTCATAATAAATTAATATGTATTCATAATAAATATATATTTATATAAGTATGTCAAAAATATATTTTTAATTCCCTCTGTCACCCTGGACTGCACATTAGAATCACCAGACTCTACGTCAAGTCATTTAGATCTGAATTCTGAATTTTTGTGGTGGTAGAGAGTGGGGAGAAGATGGAAGGAGTTAAGGTCAGGCATTAGTACCTTTTTTAAGCTCTTTGATACATATTTTAATGGTGAGCCGAGGCTGAGAAACTCTATTATAGAGTGGTGCTTATCAAACTTTAATGTACATATGAATCACCTGGGAATCTTGTTAAAATACTAGTTCTGATTCAGTAAGTCTGAGGTGGTACTAGAAATTCTGTAATTTCTTTTTCTTTCTTTCTTCTTCTTTTAGTTTTTTGTTTTAAGAGAGAGATTTTGCTATAGGGTGCATGTGCACACCGGAGAGATAGAGAAAGACAGAGAGACAAAAAGCAAGAAATCACTTCCTGGGGGATGGCCACATTACAATCTCTTTCATTCTCCCCTCGGAATCTTGGGCATGTACACACATGTGCCCAGCATGAGTTTTAAGCCACTGGGTCCGAGACTTGAACTGCAGTCGATTACATGAGAGCCCAGCAATGGAACTACTATGCCATCTGCTGGTCCCAAGATTCTGTAATTTCTAATAAGCACTAAGGTGATGATGATAGTGTTAGTCCATAGGCCTCACTTTGAGTTGCAAAGTTTAGAGGATATTATCCAATAACGGGTGGACTTGGGAAACAGCAGGTGAACAGCAAAGAAGTGGTATTTTATATGTATAAGACAGGTGAAAGATGTTGAATGTATCCAAGGGTACTCTTTTGCATTTATCTCCATGTGAATAAAGGAAAAGACCTTTATGACAGTTAGCTTTAGCTCAAAACGCCAGTGTATGCAAGCTGGCTCTTAAATTCTTGAGCAGCTGTTTGGAATTACTGTGTATTAGAAAGTCCTCGGGACCAGCAGGTGGCCTGATGGATAAAGGCCCTGGTTTCCCACATGGCTGACTTTGGTGCAAGTCCCGGACTTGGCGGTTTGCTTTCTCACTTTCCCTTTCTCTCTATCTCTGTCTGGTCAAATAAATAAATAAATAAATAAATAAATAAATAAATATAGCATGTGGAATTAAATAAATAAATAATTCTCTTTTTTAATTTTTTTTTAAAAAGAAAGTCCTCTTCAATCAGATCTCTATAGGACTCCTTTCTAAAAAAAAAGATTTCAACCTTTTATCATTAAAATAACAACCAATCACTAGAACACATGAACAGCTGGTTTTCTCAATGGCTAGAAACACATCTTTGTTAAAATCACTTCCTGCTATTTTTTTTAATGGTCATTTACTCTTGCTGTAGAAATGAAGATAAAATGGCATGCTCTGCTAAAAGAAACAGAAAACTCAGATTAACAGGGTACCTAAATTTGATACGAAACATACCTCTGAAAAATGACAATCCCTGGTGCTCATCTCTCTTGCTCTGAGATTTTAGGTGAATTACTTAAACTACTCTCTCTTTAAAAAGAGAGAGAGAGAGAGAGAGAGAAATGATATTTTTAGTGCTAGGTCATAAATGGGCAAAATTATTAATATTTTATAGAAACTCTTTATAACCCTTGTCTCTAGAGATAGGACTAAAACCTGCATTATTGGCTAGAAATGTTCTATTTCTCCTTTACTGTATATAGTTATAGTTTTAGAAACATGATTTGACCATCAGTCAGTGTCTCTTTGAGCTATGTGCCTCCTTGGCTCAGAAATGTAGTTCATCAAACACCGAGGCATGGTTTCATGTACGCCACATTGCTGATACCTAAACATGTTCTGAGATTCTACTTGCTAGTTCTGGAATTGTCAGCATGCATTCAATCAGTCTGACCAAAGGAAAGGAGAAGGAAGGTCTCTGAGAGTAAAATTTGCTTATTTTACAATTTTGCCTGACCATAAACCTCTTTTCTAGCAAGTAAACAGTCAGCGAGCAGTCAACAGCTACCATCCCTGTCCTTTGGGATATGTTATTTATATCCTTGAACATCTATGAGATGTAAATGAGACGATGTTTGTAAATTGCCCAGATTAATACCTAGTATATGGTAGGTAAAAAGTCCTAGACCTTTTCATTCTTGCCTTGAGATCAAAGTCTAGTACTGTTTTTAACTATAATTTTTGGAAATTACTTCTTGCCTATAAAATAAGCATATATGTTATGCTCTGCAGCATTTTTGTAAAATTTATATTATAAAAAATAATTTGAACTAAAGTGCAGGGTATAGTAGGTAATCATAGTAGGAATTTAATAAATCCCAGCAATGAATGCCACTATTTCAAATTAGTGAAACTAGAATTTGGAGAATTGCATTCTATTTTGGTTTTGTATTCAAAATTTATGATCATAGTTTGTGTGATTTTTCGAATGATTTATGTACAAGTAACAGTCAGTTTCATAAAATATGTACACCTATGGTATCTTCGGAATAAGATTCCAGCTGTTATTTGAGTGCGATGCTTTTTGCAGTTCTTCCTCTTTTATTTGTATTTCTGTTGCTCCCTTAGCCAAAAATCAACACAAGTGGAAAGACCATTTGAGCATGAAACAAGTATATAGAATAGAGTGATCCTCCTTTTGAGGAATTAATTTTGTATGCATATATTGGTTTACCCTTAAAACCTTCCTTTGTTCAGAGTGTTCACGGTTGACCCATTTTTGTTCATGCTAGGGCAGCTGCCGACCATATTTTTCTGATATCCAATACATATATCCAGTTCAGGGGAGAGATGTAACCATGAGTATTATTTTAATACTGAAATTGACTATGTTCCAGTTTAGTAATAGTGACGATCTTACCTGCCATTTCAATTTCAGAAGTAGGTATAGTATACTCACTTGAAAGGTAGGCTCTGAAGTCAGACTACTTGAATAAAGAATCCAGGTTTGAATTTGCTACCTTCCTGACCAAAGGCAAGCGATCTAATAGTCACTTTCCCTCAAACGTAAATTGACTGTAATGTATTGATAGATGCCACATGATATGTTGTGTGAATTAAATGGATGATCATATGTAAAATGCTTAACATACAGTAAATATTCAATATATTTCGGTCATTATCCCAATAATAATCAAATAATTTCAATGGCTCAAGAAATGTCAAAAGTTTTCTTTAGTACATTGAGCTTTTCTAGTTCTATAGAAGACAGTTGTGCTTCTGATCTATAAATCTTTTCGGTTCAAGATTTGCTGCTTTTATGTTAGGACAATAGTCTGTCCTTCAGTTTCCCAAAAAGACACAGTGGCCTTTTTAATTCAGGGCTCTATTTCCTTGAAAATCAGTGCATTCCTATCTAGTGTACTCCCTTTCCAAAGAACATTGTGAACAATTTCAGTATTTGTTGCCAATGGGAATTGCTGTCTGGTTCATGAGAACATGGCCTTTCTTAGCCTTTTCTCCTTTCCTAGCACGCTTGGGAATATATAAAATATGAAGCCACTCTCTTACCATGGAGTTAACTTTATTTTTAAAAATTTTTAAAAATTATTTATTTTCATTTTATTCATTCATTTATTTTAATTTGATCAGAGAGAGAGGGAAAGTGAGAAAGCAAGCCACCAGATCTGATACTGGAATCGCTGCTGGCCATGTGGGAGTGTCCAGCGCTTTAACCACCATGCCACCTGCTGGTCCCCATGGAGTTAACTTTAAAAAAAAAAATGTAATTAGCACATTTTTAAAAATCCCATTGAGCTAGTATTTACACAAAGAAATAAATTTCCTTGCTTACAAAATGAAATTGGTGGTACATGCCTATGTAGTGGAAGTTAGGCATTTTCTTGGTTTGTCTGATTCAGAGACTGAGTTATAGGCCATCCTCTTTATTTCTATAGGCTATGCTTATAAATGATATGTAGTTGCTAGAAGTCCTTGAAAAAGCCTAGAAGCTTATATAGATTTTGCAGTCTTAGAGTATTATACCTGAGTTAAATTCTGTCACTTTGCTGAATGATCTTAGTGTAGTCAACCTCCTTAGTTTTCTTATCTCTACACTAGGAAGTGATATAATCCATATAATACAATTTAAAAGAAAAGAGCAAATACATAAGTACTCAGTAAATGGTTTTTCTTTTCTTTTTCCTCTTCTTCTTCTTTTTTTTTTTTTTTAAATAATCTTCACATGTTTGGCTTTCTGGAGTGCTTTTCTATTTCACACTCTCTTTAACAAAACAAATGGGGATGGAAATCCATTGCTTATCTCTGTTTAATAAATTTACTTCTTCTCATTCTTTTTCATTTTCCTCTGAGATGGCTGATGAGTTATCCTTACCCCTATTCTGTAGTATATTCTCCCATTTCAGTTAGTTACAAATGAAGAGAGAAATAACCTGGCATAATGCATATCATGCACATGCAGTCAGCATTGAAAAATAATATTTATTGTTATAACTCTTATTGTCATACGTTATTTATTATTTGATAAGAAAAATTCATTTTGTTTTCCAAAAAACCTAGAACATCTTAAAACCCTCTAGAATGATTCTTCTTATTAATTACAATGATAGAGTCATGACTTTTCCAACAACCAAATAGAGTGAGAGAGAGACAAAGACTTGATTCAGAATACAATGGATCTTCATCTCATTTTATACTTTAAACTTATAGAAACAGGAATCCTATCATTATATAGAAGACCTAGAAAGTTAATTAACCTAGAGTAACAGCTAATTTATTATTTCCCTTATCCATGCTTCAGCAAAGACCACACCTATTCCTCAGTATAGGAGCCCAAAGCCCTACTGTGATTAGGTGAGTGCGAAGTAAAGTATGTTGTGCAGTACTGGTCCAGGGAGACTCCAGAACAGATTTTTGAAAACCCGGAGCTTGTTTGTTTTCATGATAAAAATGTAGGCAGCTGAACATCAGCTTGGTAAAACTGGATGAGACTAAATATCAATCTGTTAGGAGTTTGAATAGAACATGCTTCTTAGCACTTGAATGTCTTCTAATCTGTATTAAAAATAAAAAAAAAAAGAAGATGGCCTTGGAGCCAGCAGGTGGCATAGTGGTTAAGGTGCTAGATTCCC
This sequence comes from Tupaia belangeri chinensis, assembly GCF_000334495.1. Taxonomy (NCBI): domain Eukaryota; kingdom Metazoa; phylum Chordata; class Mammalia; order Scandentia; family Tupaiidae; genus Tupaia; species Tupaia belangeri. The sequence continues at coordinate 468,901 of NW_006205663.1, forward strand.
ACGTGGGCAACTACAGTTCAACTCCCAGACCCAGTGACTTGAAACTCACAGTTGGTACATGTGCATGCATGCCTAAAATCCTGAGAAGAGAATGGAGGAGAAAGAATTATGCCCCCACCGACCATCTTGGGTTGGGGGGGTTATTTCTCACTTTCTGTTTCTCTGTCTCTCCAGTGATTAAATGGGCCTATAGCAAAAAAACTCTCTAAAAAAAAGATGGTCAATTATTAATAAATGATGTACATATTTATCAGCAAGATTATAACATGATATTACAAGTTTGCCATAGTTTATGCATTGATTTAATTTTGCTATTCAATGAATAAACTAAGGCAGTGACTTAGTTGATATATCTGTATGGCTCACATGTGCTCATGTTCAGGCTCTTCTACTAGGTGCCATCTTGCCTACAGCATCTCTACTGCCTTCAAAGCAGCTGCCAAAGTGGCAAAGATCTTTTAAAGACTGATGTAAGTACTTCCCAGAAGGTCTAGTCCCTTTGCCCTTAGTTTAAACAGTAGCTAGCTGCATCTGCAGGGCCCTGCTCCTCCTGCAGGGCCCTACCCCTCCTGCTGGTTATAAACACTGGCCTGTAAAACCCTGCCTAACTCCACACAATGGGGTGTATAAAATAGGACAGAGAGCAAATAACCATAGTTCCTGTTTCAGAGCTTACTTCAGGTCTTTTGCTCTTACCAGTTCTCTGGATACTGATTCTTAATTTATCATACTATACTTGATTTTCTTGCTTTCAATCCCTTATTTCATAAACTTTCAATGCCTTTAATTTGACAAAATGGCCCTGCATCAAGGAAAGTGGTCCATTGCTCAGAATATCACCAAGTTTCATGTGTGGCTTACAAAACTCAGTGAAATCAGACATATGATAAACTCACTTCAAGTAGGGGTAAAGGTCTAGCCCTTCTTAGGAATTCATATATGGTTCTCTCCCCTCTTATATGCAGTAATTGTTCATGAGAGTAGTGATAAATCTATACTGTCTCTAGAAAAATATTCATACTTAGGAAATCTAGGAACATCTCCATTAAGCTGGGTGGACCTCTAATTTCTATCACTGGAAAAACTGATCTTATAAACCCGATCTAGGGAAACTTAGCTCCATGTCTCTACCCCTGTTTTTTCTTTTTTTTTTTTTTTCAGGCCTACCTTAGTAATTAATTAATTATGGGGTTCTATCTTTCTCCTAGACTGTAAATATAAAGCAGTGAGACGCAAGTGGTAAGGAATTTAAGAGTGGTTGGGATTGTAATTTACCTCCTCAGTTATTTGCTTGCTAGTGTAATTTTTGTTAATTCATCTGTCCTGTACTCTAGAACCTGCATGCCTTTATTGTTACAGAACTCTTACTGCCCCAGATAACTTTTCTCAACTCAATTTCCTGTCTGATTAGACCTACATATGCTACTTCATTGTTTGGGCTCTGCCTAGTTTGGTTACTTTATAATAATGTCCTTTGTGCTATTTTTCACAAAATTTCTAGTTGTCATTTAGTATTAGAAATACTTGTTTGTTGTCTATTTAGTAAAATTATTAAGCAAAATGGAATGATAGTATGCTTTGCACATTCCAAAAAATTAAGGAGTTATACTAGTATCACAGCTAACACCAATTAATAATCACTCAAAAAATTTTTAATTCAGTATGAAAATTATATTCATGACTTTATTTAAGTTAGTGAACCCTGTTGAGTGTACAAAGTGTCAATGAGGCAACTTGCTTTTAAATTTAACTTTAATGGAGTAAGCGAGAACTTCTAAGGACATAAAATAACTATGATAACTTTTAATATTCAATGTACATTCTAAGAAACCATGCAACTATCATTCTTAGGATAGATAGGACCTATGCTTTATTTATCTTTGATGCTCATAGCACACATAAGGAACTCAGAACATGTTAGTGTAGAAGAACTAGTGAATAAACAACAGAACTAAAAGAATGATGTTTCCATTTGGCAAACTTACTGTGCAGTATTCTGTAAAATACGCAAATGCACACAGGCTGAGATAATGCTCTTAAAAGTGAATGGTAGGCTTTGAAAACGTAGTTCACATTCTATTATCAAGAATATATGCCTTCTTTCTAATTGGAAAGCAATCTTAAAATTATAATGAAAGTAAATAAGCAAATATGATTTAATATATACATTCACTTTCCAAGACTGTTTTTCTCAGCTGCATGTAATGCATAAAATGAGGTCAAACCGTAAGACAATATATTATACCAACGATATCACCAGCCCAAACCTTGTTGACTATTCAAGAGAGAGATTCTAATGTCCTCTCAATAATGCCAACTGGAAAAAAAAATCAATAGTAATAGGACACAAGCAAATCAGTTATATGCATGACTTTTTCTGAATTATGTCATAATTTTCTAGAAGAATGCTTAAATTCTCCTAGAGAGAATCTAAATTAAATTCTCCTAGACAGAACATAAATTAAATTTCCTATATATTTAATTATTGATTTTATTTGAAAATCTCTCTTTCTCTAATGCAAATCTTACTTAAATGTATAAACTATAAGTACTAACCAGCTATTATAAATATGCATAACAACTTTTGGTTCCAAATCTAGAATTATTTTTTTGTCCAAGGTGTATTATATTTTTACTTCATCAGTTAAAGAAAAAGCTGAATAGTGTGCCCATATCCTTTCACATAAAAACAAAGCTCCATCCTAATTAGTTTATCATTTCTTCTTTTACATAGAAGTGGGTTCTATAGTCAGTGTAGGGGTCAGATTAGGCTAGGCGGTTATATTGTGAAAACAAATAATCTCAATGTTTCAGTGGCTTAAAACATCTAAGTTTTTTTCTCACTTTCTCAGAGCACTGGTGAGCCTGAAATCCAGGGCATTTCCAGTCACTGTGGCAAAGGAAAAGAAAGAACTAAATAAGTTGCTCACTGGCTCTTAAAGTTTTCATCTGAAAATAATATGGGTCATTTTTCTCATATTTCAATGTCAAAACAAGTCACATGGCCACATCTAATTCCAAGGAGGCAGACTAGGACAATTTTGCCGTTTGTCCAGATGGAAAACCAGAAATTGTTGATTAAAAGTACTAATGGCTAATAAAATTATTTTACTAACTCACCTATGCTAGGCTAGGAACCTATGTTTTCCAAATTATCTGTATGTGTCAAAATGACACATTTTTAAAGTGCTGATCACTTTCAAGGATCAGCATTACATCACAGTTGATACTATTATCAGATTCTCACTATTTTCTACTATTAGAGTGACTTATTAAGTAACTTCTGTTAAGATTTTAGTTCTCCTTCCTACCTCTTCCCACCCTCATCTTGCAATCAGCCATCTGCTTAGTAAGTGATTACATTAAGGGCTCAATTTTCAAAATTAGGTGCTTAATTAGATTGCTAAGCCACTGGGTAGGGACTATTTCAAACTATTTCAAATTCTATAGAGTACCTCAAGAAATAGCTTGCAGTGTTGTTGTTATTCACCAAATTCTTAATTTGATGACCCAAATATGGAGTATGCTATCTATGTACCTCAATGCTTCTTTGAGGGTTCCAAAATGGAATGGTATGTATCTGCAGGATATGGCTAGAGTTTTCTCTATTATCAATAGAAGGCACAAGTTTCAAATGTCTTACTCTAGGATATGTATGTGTTTTTGCATTTAATGCCATTTTTTAAAGAGGTTTTTGCTTTAGGGCATGCATACTCAACAGAGAGATAAGGAGAGAGAGAGAGAAAGACAAAAACAGTGATAGGGAAAGTAAGAAATCAGCCCTCAGGGGAAATGGCCATGCCTCAATCCCTTCTCCTTCATTCTCCTCCTGGGATCTTGGATAGACACACATGCCTGGCATGAGTTTCAAGTCATCCAGTTCGGGACTTGAACCACAGACGGCCATGTCGGACTCCAGCAATGTAACTGTTATATCATCTGCTGGCCTCGTATATAATGACAGTTTAAGGGAGCATTCTGTTTGACAGACTTCTGTCAACTTTAAATCCTTCTGGGCAATAAATGATCCTTAAAGAACTTTGGAAGTATTTATTGGAATTACTTAGCTGGAAATTATTTCAATCAGTAATTTAAGAATGTGGGGTCCTGGTACCCCCAAATATGAGCTGCAGACACCATCTTTTTATAATTCAGTCCTAAGCAAAATTATCCTAAAAATGAAAAGAATCTCATGATCCATATCCTTTTCAAGTGTTAAGTATTTGAATGAGATTTTTAATATCCTGCATCATTAAACTTCTGGATATAGATGAAGGATTATCCTTCCTAATTTTCCCAGAAACTGTATTTCTCTAAAAGCATATATAAAATAAATGTTTTAAGGGTCTCAAATGTGGCTATTTGCTGTTGGCCTATCTTCCTAAAGATGATAAACAAGTATGACTTTGAGATTGGACTGATTCTCCATTAGTGAAAACTCCCAATAATTGCTTTCCCTAGCCTTTGGTACATTTTCCTGCACTTTGTCAATAGTGAACTTTATTGTATTTTTTTTTTTTAGTAAATTTGCTTTCCCAAGAAATCTCTGCTTAGTGGTAGAAAGCAGACACTGGTAAAACTTATTAAAACTTTTTCTAATCTGTCAGCTAAAGCAATAGGCATTGGGTTTTTCAGTATTGTGGTTAGATTCCCATCACTGCTTCTTTGATCTTGAGGTGCAATTATGATGCGTAGAGTGAGCATGTGAGTGTGTGTATGTTTTCTAATTTCTATTATATTAAGAGGAAGAGTGATCCTTCAGAGACCATTTAGCTGAAGAAAAGCTGAACTGAGATCATCCAAGCACCACAGAGCTGCCATCCTCTCCGGATAAAAGGTCAACATTATTGGCCTCTGTTAATGGTAAGCTTGATGTTCATTACAGTAACTGCTGCCTGAAGGTGTTGCCATAGACACAGATATCAACATATCTTCTAGAGCAGTTACATAGTGAAAGAAAAACTGGAAGAATATAAAGTATATATTATTGGATCTCACAAAGAAGAACAAAACTATAAAGATTCTACAGCCACATTGTCACATGTGTTCAAAAGTCATATAGCAGGGCCAGAAGATTGAATAGAGATTACATTTGTTGCTGGACTTCCACATGGCCAACTGCGGTTTGTTCCAGACCCAGTGGCTTGAAACTCATGCCTGATGAGCCTGTGTGAATGTGTGCCCACGATCCTGGGAGGAGAATGAGGGGGACGAAAGGATGGTGGTGTGGCCATCTCCCCTGGGGGTTGATTTCTCACTTTCCCTCTCACTGTCTCTGTCTCTCTATCTCCAGTGAGTACATACATGCTAAGACAAAACCTCTGAAAAAAAAAAACAAAAAAAGTCATATAGCAACACTTTCTATTTCCGTTTATTGGGTGATTAATTTATGTTAGGATTGTAATAAAGACTTTGCACGCATTATCTCATTTAATTCTCATAACGACCCCATGGGATAGACACCAGTACTATTCTCAGTTTATGGACAAAGAAATCTAATTTTAGAGAAATTATCTATGTATATGCAGCCAATAAGTAGTATAAGTAGTATTAAACCCTGGTCTCTTTCAACAAAGTTTTATTCTGAGCCACTCTAACATATTGTTAGACTAAGATAACTGGTTAGAAATAAGAACTCTGAGCAGTAGAATGGTGCCTGATGGATAGTAGTTGCTCAAAATCTACTTATTAAATGAAATAAAAGTGAATTCAATTCACCTAAGTGTGGTATGTAGAATGAATTCTAAAAAGTCATCCATCCACAATTTGCCATCACTGTTCCCCATATGCACATCTTTCATACTATTTGGGTATGTGAATATTATAGATTTTATTTCCTTGATTAGGTTATGCTATAAGACACAGTTGACCTTAAGAAAGGGAAATTATCTGGGCAGGCCAGACGTAATCACATAAACTCTTTAAGAGCTAGTTTTTCTCTGATTAGTTGTAGAAGAAGATGTCAGAAGTTTGAAACAAGAAGGATTTGACATGTTGCTAGTTTAAATATGAAGAGATATATACTGCAAGGAATGTAGGTAACATTAAGTAGCTGAGTCTAGAACCCAGCAGACAGCCAGGAAGGAAACAGGGGCCTTAGTCCTACCTTAGTCCTACAACCACAGGGTACTTAATCCTGTGAAGAACATAAATTATTTTGGAATGGATTTTTTTCCCCAAAGCTTCCAGACAGGAATTCAGTTCAACCATCACCTTGATTTCAGCTTTGGTAGACACTGAGCGGAGAACCCAATCATATAATATCAGACTGTCAACCCGCAGGTTTATAAGCCAATAAATAGATGCTATTTTAAGATGCCAAATTTGTGGTAATTTGCTAAACAGCAATATGATATTTTTACAGTAGTTATCATACACACGATAAGTAACTATACTGCATATGGTTTGTATTTTAGTTTGAGTTTTTGTATTTCTGAGATTGTCAGCCTTTTCTATAGAATGGTAGGATATGTGTTTGAAACCTTCATGCAGAGGATCATATTCTATGAAGAGGTTTTATTATGTTAACTTGTGAAAATAGCCCAATATGTCTAAAATCAACAATAAATTGAAAGAATCACATGTAATTTTCCCCCTTTTAACCCGTCAAATTTTATTAGCCAGTATACTCTTTCTGCTACCACTTTTATAGCCCAGATACCATGATTCAATCCTATTAATCTTTCTGGTCCAGCTTATTTTAGATAGGCCTTTTGAGGAGTTTCAATCACATGTCCAGCTCTAATGCTATCAACTGTATCTTTAGTAGTTATAATACATCTTAAGAAGTGCCTGAAAATATAGTTACGTCTAATAACCGATCTGAATGACAATTCTACCACATGCTTAAAATTATTTATCAAATTATCTATGACAAATTAGGAGTTGGAGCTCATCAATATAATTTGTAATATAATTTAAAAAATCCTATGTTAATGGGGTAGGGTGTGGATTGCAATAGTGATAGTAGGTAACAAATATATAAAAAATGGTGGAGAAGTTGGTAAAACTGATGCAGCTTTTGGTTTATGCTTCAATATGATTTGGTCTAAAACTTGGATTATAGAAATGTCAAACCAAACGATAGCGTCTGAGGTTGAGTGAATACAGCCTTGTTTTTATCCTAATGGGAATATCTTGGTCTGAGAGCTAGGGAGAAAATCTTCTTTTAACTTGTAAACTGAGCAAATTTGATCTAGAAATCATTGGAAGAGAATAAATATGGAGCTCCAGGACGTCATTTTTATAGAGTTATTATTCTGCCCATAAATATACTTTGTGTGAAAAAGCTGGCAGCTTTATTGAATACCATACCTGCAGTTTGGTTGAAAGGCTAGTTACAACTCAGCCAACTCCCAGTGGATTTCTCCCTCAAGCACCAAGTATCACTTAAATCCTGAGATGGATTCTTGTTATTGTAGGACTACTTAATTCAAAGGTCCTCACTTCACATAGAAAGTAAATACAACTAAGATAATAGCTGGTAGACTTATAGCACAGTAGACTTGTTTTGCAGCCTGGGAAATGTTAGGAAAATATGAAAATGTATATTTTCAATATTCTTTAGTCTTGGTCAGAGAGCATATTATCTTTTCCTCTGGGAAGTTCAATTTTTGTTTTGCTTGGTTTGGTTTTATATCATTGTGTGCTATATTAGTCTGGATTTCCTCCATTTAAGCTGAGCCAGAAGATAGCACAGTTGGGTCATATGATCTATATTTTGCAGCCTAAAGGTCACCACATGATTTCAATCAAATAAATTATTTAGAAAATGGTTTAGGACTCTGAGAATTCTTAGCTTCTGCTGCTTCTTTACTGACCTATGCCTTCTGACCTGAATTACTCAAAGCTTCAAAATAAGAAGTAGCTTTAATTTTCTGTGGAACATTTTCCTACTTACACAGTCATTTGAAAATACTAGGTCATAGCTATGTTGTAAAGAATTTACAGGCAAAGGTGGTACAGTAACTTTGAGGATGGATTTCCCTGAGCTGCAATCATAAAAAGAAGGAAAGACAGGTACATGCAGAGAGAAGGTAAGATATTTGAGGACTCTAGTAGTATTTTTTATTAGTGCAATTATTTTTGTGGATAATTGTGTTTTGCAGTTAATCATATTATTTCAAATATTATGTAAATAAACAGATTAAGGAAGTCTCAACAGAGGTATTTGTGAGTAGATTTAGGAAAGGACAAGACTGAAAGAGGAAAAGGCTGACTGTGGTCTGGTCTTTAATTCATTGCTTATTATGAGAGAAGTGTAATATTTGGCCTGGCCTTTGTCCCATTCTTGTTAAGGTTATCTCACCATTCACTGGACATGATTTAATATCACCCTAAAACAGGAATTAAAGACTGCAGTCTGTGGCCCAAGTTCAACTCAGCATCATTTTTATAAAACAAATATTTAACACAATTATAATCATTTATTTACATCTGCAGCTCCTTTCCCATTATGAAGGCAGAGATTAGTAGCTGTAACTGTATTCTTCTCAAGCCTAAAATACTCTTTGGCCCTTCACAAAAAACACTTGCAGATCCCTGTCTTCTAAAAAATTAGGCTTTCGGGGGACCAGCAGTTGGCATAATGGCTATGTTGCTGGACTCCCATGTAGTCGGCCGGGGTTCAAGTCTCGGACCTGGTGGCTTAAATCTCACGCCTGGCATGTGTACGTGCGTGCCGAAGAGCCTGAGAGGAGAATGGAGGAGAAGGGATTGTGGCGTGGCCATCCCCCCTGGGGGGTGATTTCTCACTTTCTGTCTCTCTGTCTTCCTGGTGAGTGCACATGTCCTATAGCAAAAACCTCCCCCCCCCAAATAAAAAGCCCTTCAGGGTCAGCAGGTGGTGTAGTTGTTAAGGTACTGGACTCCTACATGGCTGGTTGCAGTTCTAATCCCATTCTGGTGGCTTGAAACTCACTCCAGGCCCATGTGCATGTGTGTCCAAAATCCCAGGAGGAGAAAGGAGAAGAAGTAATTGTGGCATGTCCATCCCCCCTGGGGAGTGAAACCTACCTCTGTCTCTATCTTTCTGGCTAGCATATGCAACCTATGACAAAATCATTTAAAAAATCATTAGCTTTTCTTATTATTTTTTTGGTAATTATTTATTTCATTTATTTTTTTGTGTTCAATATATAATTATATATAATTTCAACATACTACATGAATTTTCCCATTATGAATACCCTGTATATTAGTTTAGTCAAAGATATTACCATACACATTATCATCAACAAATAATTTTCCATTTTGGTGTTCCTTAGGAGTTTTTCTTCTTTTTCCCCTTGATTACCTCACTCTCACCTCCTCCATTTCCTACCCTCTTTCCGCACTGTCTCTAGTATTCACAGTTGCTTTCCAAGCTTTTATACCTTCTAATCTTTCAATTTCCACCATAGAGTGAAGACATTTGGTATATATTGAATGGAGACATAAAATACCTCTATTTCATAGTCTAGCTTGCTTCACTTAGCAGTAAATCTGCATTTGTCTACTTTCTATCATATGCCAGGATCTCAATATTTTTTATGGCTGAGTAGTATTCCATTTTATGTGTAGTTTATACTTGTGCCATACCTTTTAAATCCATTTATCTGCTCATGGACATTTGCACTGGTTCCATTTCTTAGCAATTGTGAATAATGCCACAATAAACATGGATGCGCAAGTGTTTTTTCAATTGAGTGTATTCCTATCCTTTGGGTGGATACCCAGAAGTGAAATTGCTGGATCATATGGTAGTTCTATTTGTAGAACTTTGAGGAACCACCCTATTGTTCTCCACACTGCACTAATTTATGTTCCCACCAACACTGTAGGAGAGTTCTTTCATCACAGTCTCACCAACACTAATCATTCTTTATTTTTTCAAACTTAGCTATTCCAACTGTGATTAGGTAATATCTCATAGTGGTTTTCTTTTGCATCTCTCTTATGATAAGGGATATTGAGCTTTTTTTTTTTTGTAGAGGTTTTTGCCATAGGGCGCGCGCACTCACCAGACAGACAGAGAGAGACAGAGAGACAGAAAGTGAGAAATCACCCCCCAGGGGGGATGGCCACGCCGCAATCCCTTCTCCATTCTCCTTTCAGGGTCTTTGGCATGCATGCACATGCGCCCGGTGTGAGTTTTTAAGCCACCGGGTCCAGGACTCGAACCGTGGTCAACTACATGGGAGTCCAGCAACATAGCCATTACGCTAACTGCTAGTCCCTTATTCATTTTTTTAAAAATCTGTGAAGAATATCTCTAGTAATTTGATTGAGATTGTATTAACTATGTAGATTAATTCAAGTAGAATTGACATTTGTAGTTTCTTCCCATTCCTTTCCCTCCTGCACCCACATTTTATTGGTTAACAAAATATCTTACGTGATTTAACAACTTCCAATAGCAAGTTCAGCTGATATATAAATATCTGAACAAATGTTTGACTTTAGGCATGAAACTGTGAGTTGAATTCATATACTGTAAAATAACACCTAGCTGAGGCTATTTAGCTTACTGTGGTCATTAAATAGGTATTTTTAATATTTTTTTTAATTTTAAGAAAGACCCGCGTGGGCTGGGCCTGCTCCTTCCTGCAGTGCTGCCGGGGTCCCTGCTATCCAGTCCTGCCTCCAGCCGAGCCCGAAGCCCCTCAGACCCTCCTGGAAGTCGTGCAGGAGACCTGGGAGGAGGGGAGGCCGGGATGCATGGCAAGGCCGGTTTTGGGAAAAGCCATGCTCTGGTTTCATCATGTCCCTCAGTCTCACTCTCCAGGGTGGATGAGCTGATTCTTACTACGCTGTGAGTGACTGCCTATCGCTCCAGGTTTGGGGGGGCGGCTCGGTGAGTGATTACATGCTCGGTTCTGGGCTGTCATCTCAGACTTCTCACGTTACCTGCTTGCAGGACTTTGGCAGGTCGGAATTGCTAAGCCTCAGTGTTTCCATCCGGGAGATGGAAAATGGCACGTCTCCCGCAGGCTCCTTGGGAGGCGGCGCCAGAGGAATCCGTGTCAGCGCTTGGCTTAGTGCCCAGCACACAGCCTCATGGCTGGGAGGGGTTCCCTTTTTTTTTTTTTTTTTAAAATTTTTTTTTTTTTTTTTTTTTTTTTTTTTTAGTTTTTCATAGTTTTCTTTGTAGAGGTCTTTGCCCTTTTTGGTTAGGTTTATCCTTAGATGTCTTATACTTTTTCTGGCAATTGTAAATGGTATTGCTTTCTTCAACTCTACTTCAGTCTGCTTATTATTGGTGTGTGGAAATGCTCTAGATTTTTTATGTTGATTTTGTGTCCTGGCACTTTACTGTATTCGTGTATTACTTCAAGAAGTTTTTTCATGTATACCATCATGTCATTTTTCCTTTTTTTTTTGTGGATTCTTTTGTGTTTTCAATATATTTAATCATATCATCTACAAATAGAAGTAAATACACTTCTTTTCCTATTTGAATCTCTGTATTTTCTTTTCTTTTCTGCATTGGCTAACACTTCCAGTGCCATTTTTATACTGAAATAGAATGGAGAGTGGGCAGCCTTGTCTTGTACACATTCAGTTTTATGTTAGCTATGGGTTTTTCATAGGTGGCTTTTATTGTGTTGAGAAATGTTCCTTATATGCCAATTTTGCTGAGCGTCTTAATCATGAAGGGATATTGTATTTTATCAAATGCTTTTTTTTTGCATTGATTGACATGATAGTAGGGTTTTCATCTTTTTTCTGTTAATATAATGTATTACATTTATGGTTTTACATTTATTGAACCACCCTTGCATCCCTGGAATAAAGACTACTTGATTGTGGTGCGTAATCTTTTTCATGTGTCATTTGATATGATTTGCCAGTATATTGTTGAGAATTTTGCATTTATATTCATCAGAAATTTTGGTCTGTAGCTTTCTTCTTTGTTATGTCCTTGTCTGTTTGGTGGATGAAAGTGATGGAGACTTCACAAAATTCATTTTTGAGGGTTCCTTCCTTTTGGATCTTTAGAAATAGTTTGAGTAGAATGGGGGTTATGTCTTCTTTAAAAGTTTTATAGAATTCAGAAGTGAAACCATCGGGACCTGGGCTTTTTTTTTTTTTGAGAGAGAGATTTTTTCACTGTAGGGCGTGTGCGCTTGCCAGACGGGACCTGGGCTTTTTCATGTCAGTAGGTTATTACTGATTCAATCTCATTGCTTGTTATTGCTCTCTTCAGGCTTTCTATGTCTTCCTGAATCAACCTTAATAGATTATATCTGTCCAAGTATTTTTCCATCTCATCCAGATTTTCTTGTTTTTTGGTGTTTAATTGCTCAGAGTATGCTCTCATTATTTTTTGTATCTGTTATTTCTATTGTAATATTGCCTTTTTCATTGATGATTTGATTTATCTGGTACTTTTCTTTCTTCTTCTTAATTAGTCTAGCTAGGAGACCGGCAGATGGCATAATGGTTACATCCCTAGGCTCTCATATAGTCGACTTCAGGTTGAGTATTGGGTCCAGTGTCTTGAAACTCATGCCAGGCATGTGTGCATGTGTGCCTAAAAACCAAAGAAGAGAATGAAGGAGAAGGGTCTGTAGCATGGCCATCCCCTCTGGGAGATGATTTCTCGCTTTGTCTCTCTGTCTCTCTGTGTCTCTCTGGTGAGTTCACGTGTCTTATAGCAAAAATCTCTCTCAAAAAATGAATTAGTCTAGCAAACAGTGTGTTAATTTTGTTCATTTTCTCAAAGAACCAGCTTTTGGTTTTATTTATTTTCTGTACAGTTCTTTCATTCTCTCTCATTTATTTCTGTTTTAATTTTTATAATTTCTTTTTTTTTGTTGCTACAGGGTGTGTGCGCTTGCCAGACAGACAGAGAGAGACAGAGAGACAGAAAGCGAGAAATCACCCCCCAGAGGGGAT
>NW_006205663.1:482816-492522 GCF_000334495.1 Tupaia belangeri chinensis
GAGAGAGATTTTTTCACTGTAGGGCGTGTGCGCTTGCCAGACGGGACCTGGGCTTTTTCATGTCAGTAGGTTATTACTGATTCAATCTCATTGCTTGTTATTGCTCTCTTCAGGCTTTCTATGTCTTCCTGAATCAACCTTAATAGATTATATCTGTCCAAGTATTTTTCCATCTCATCCAGATTTTCTTGTTTTTTGGTGTTTAATTGCTCAGAGTATGCTCTCATTATTTTTTGTATCTGTTATTTCTATTGTAATATTGCCTTTTTCATTGATGATTTGATTTATCTGGTACTTTTCTTTCTTCTTCTTAATTAGTCTAGCTAGGAGACCGGCAGATGGCATAATGGTTACATCCCTAGGCTCTCATATAGTCGACTTCAGGTTGAGTATTGGGTCCAGTGTCTTGAAACTCATGCCAGGCATGTGTGCATGTGTGCCTAAAAACCAAAGAAGAGAATGAAGGAGAAGGGTCTGTAGCATGGCCATCCCCTCTGGGAGATGATTTCTCGCTTTGTCTCTCTGTCTCTCTGTGTCTCTCTGGTGAGTTCACGTGTCTTATAGCAAAAATCTCTCTCAAAAAATGAATTAGTCTAGCAAACAGTGTGTTAATTTTGTTCATTTTCTCAAAGAACCAGCTTTTGGTTTTATTTATTTTCTGTACAGTTCTTTCATTCTCTCTCATTTATTTCTGTTTTAATTTTTATAATTTCTTTTTTTTTGTTGCTACAGGGTGTGTGCGCTTGCCAGACAGACAGAGAGAGACAGAGAGACAGAAAGCGAGAAATCACCCCCCAGAGGGGATGGCCACGCCCCAATCCCTTCTCTTCCATTCTCCTCTTGGGATCTTGGGCACGCACACACACGCGTCTGGCCTGAGTTTAAGCCACCAGGTCCGGGACTCAAACCTTGGTCGGCTACATGGGAGTCCAACGACATAGCCATTACACTAACTGCTGGTCCCTCCAAATCTTTATAATTACTTTCTTCTGGCACATTTTTGGTTTTTTCGTTGTTTCCCCAGATCTCTAAGGTATGTTGTTAGGTTGTCTATTTACCTCCTTTCCATCTTTTTCTTATGCACACTAATTAATATACACTTCCCTCTTATGACTGCTTTCACCCTGTCCCATAGCTAATGGCAATTCATATACCTCTTAACATTGGTTTCAATGAATCTTTGATTTCAGTCTTAATATCTTCACTGATTGAGAAGTCATTCTGAAGGAGATTGTTTTCCATATGCTTGTGTATTTTTGAGGACTTTTTTTTCTGAAGTTATTTTCATGTTTAGTTCCGTCACTACCCCACAGCTGTTACTATTATTAGTTGAGGCATATGGCTACCTATATGCTTGCCTAGGTTTCTAGATATGGGCATTATTTGTGTAGTATGTTATGCATTCCATAATGGACTGGGCTCATGGCACCATTGACTGAGTTGGTCCAAATGCATATTTCTCATTCAGGTATATAGTTCTAGTTTTAAATCTCAGTCTTCCACATTTCTTCAACCTACCCTATAATAGGTCAGGAGCCATGATAAAGCAAGAAAAAATATAAATTTTTGATTTGCAATTTTATGAAAAAAGAAAAATATATTTGCCACCGGCATAGACTTATCTAATGAAAATGTATAGCTAAAAGAACAAAATAATTTTGTGCCTTCAGAAAGGGAATAGTATAGAATCCTATCTTATTTTTTTATTATTTCAACATTAATGCTAGCAATCCAATATCAGAGGAAGTTATTTATACTTGGAGAAAATGTAAACAATTTAAAATAATTTGATATGTGGCCTTGGACTTCAATGGGGAACATATATTTTTAGGCCACAGGGAATTAGCAATCTTTGGTGGTGGCCATATACTAGGTGAAAGAGACTGGATTGGAGAACACACTAATTGTTTCCAGTGTACCAATAGGGTAGAAAAATCTCTTGAAACTTGTATTTTCACCAAGGATTCTTTGTGGTATATGAAGAGACTATCTGACAAAATCTATTCATTTAGCTTATTATGCATTATTGCATTATGTCTTGGAGGCTTTATGAATATATTATTATGGTATTAGACTGTGAAATTTGTTATTGAAAGCAGCTTCTTTTATCCAGGTTGAATGTAGATATGTGGCGGAATAATTTAAAATCTTGACAAAATCTCTCTATCCAGTTGAGGCAAAGATCTGCTTTGTGGAAACTGGCTGACTGGGTCCAAATAAGTAAGCAGCCTGTGGGGCTTCTCTATAAGTAGTTCCTCGTGTTAATTCAGATAAAATTTCAAAGCCTCAAAAGCTCCAAACCTTTACAACCTGGCCTTCCAAGTAATCTTCAGCAAGAAAAAACTGGAGTAAAAGCCATGGGAAATAATAACAAGTCTGACATAAAGCAAACCAAGGGAAAAAAAAGGTAAGACATAGGCATACATAAAGGAGGTATATGTGAAAATTATTTTGTTGACTGCTTATAGAAAACCTATTCTTGGCTAATCACTTCAAATTCTATATGCCCAAAAATGAAATTAGCATAATTTTCAGAATTATGTACTATTTTCTATCTTTTATAAAAGATACAACCATTCTGCCAAGCTAGGAATTACAGAATTGCCTTGAGTTTCATCTCTTTCATCTTTTCAGTTTTGACTTCCAAGCAGTTCTGTTTCTTCTTCATGCAAATATATACTTCTCCTGCCATTCCATTTCTTTTGCCATAGTCCTGGTCTTAGGGCTGATTATCTTTAAACTGAACTTCTATGATACTTTCTTTTCTAACTTGAACTCCAGGGATTACACTGCTCTCATGCTTAGGAATCTACAAGATTTAAGTATGAAACTAACAGAATTCACAGTGTTTTTTTGTTTTGCTTTTTAGGTTTTTGCCTTAGGGTGCATGTGCTCACCACAGAGAGAGACAGAGACAGTGAGGACAGTGAGAGAGAAAGTCAAAAGTCACTCCCCTTGGGGGATGGCCACACCTCAATCCTTTTTCCTCCATTCTTCTCATGGTATCTTGTGTATGCTCTCACACATGCCTGGCATGATTTTCAAGACACTGGTTCTGGGAGATGACCCAGTAAGTGTCCAGCACCGTAACTGCTATGCCATCTGCTGGCTCCAAGAATTCATTATGTTTTATAGCAAGATTGTTCACACAGGGAATACACAGCAATTTGGAAGGTAGGCAGTTCATAGTGCATAGTGTTTAGATAATACTAATATTCTATGAACTTTTTTAGAACCCTCGTAGAGTTCAAAACTTGATACTGATTTAGATATAATGTCTGAGAATTATTGCTCAAGTCTTTTGCCCATTTTAAAAATACCATTGTCTCTCTTTATATATTTGAAATAGCTCTATATATATTATAGATGAAAATATTTTTATTTGGGGAGAATATATTTTGTGAATACTTTCTTCCATTTGTGGGTTACATTTTTACTTGTTTTAGGAATCTTGATAAATAGAAGTTCTATATCATAATATATTTTATCAAATTTCTCTTTATGATTGATAATTTTAGTATCCTGTATAAAGTTTGTGTCCATTCTAAGATCATAAAGATATTTTTACATAGTTTTCTGTAAATGTTCTACTGTCTTATCTTAGATATTTAGGGCTTCTGTTTATCTGGACTTTTCAGTTTATGATATGAAGGAGCAAATATTCATCTCAACATTGGATATCAAATTGACCCAGCATCATTTACTGAAAAAACACACTTTCCACAGTGGTATGTGGCTTCAACTTTATCATAATACAAAGTGAGTGAACTAGATGTCTGTTTCTGGACCCTCCTATATGTTTCATTGGTCTGCTTGTCTTTTTTTGTGTTACTATCACACTTTTTCTGTTTCTATACAAATTGATGCCTCTGGTAATATTAACCTTCCAACTTTGTTCTTCTAGATTGCCTTGGCTATTCCCTGCCATGTTTTTTTTTTTTTAATATAAATTTAAAAACCCATTTCTTAGGGTCAAAAAAAACATTAAGATTTTGATTGGATTATGTTGCATGTTTGGAATGATCTTTGCAGAATCGACATTGTAACAATATGAAGTTCTCTTATTCATGGATTTATTCAAGTAGTTATCAGTTTTTCTCAGGGATATTTTATAGTGTTTAGTGTACTAAAGTCTTGCATATCGTTCTTTAGAAACATTAACAAGGTGTTTAAACTCAATCTTGCTATGTATTTGTCAATTCAATTTTATTAATATTTTAAAATAATAAAATTTTAAGTTGTCTTTATTATGTATCTGATTCTTTTTTAGAGGTATTTTAATTATGCATCTGCTTCCTATGTCTGGTGTTATGTTTATACTTACCTTTCCTCTATTTACCATAAGTTTTATTTGTTGTGCTTTTTCTACCTTCTTAAGTTCAAAAGTGAGATTATTGATTGATGTTTCCCTTTCTAATATATGGATTTCCGCTTCAACAAAAGCTGTAGTCTCTCAGCTTTTGTTGTATCTCACACATTGTGATATGTCATATTTATAAACATTCAGCTTAAAATATTTTTAAATTTAGACTTATTTATTCATTGACCAATGAATTGTGTACAAAGCTACTATATATTTGGACATTTTAAAGTTAATTTTTGTTATTGAATTTATATAATTATGCTCTGTCATGCTACATATAATATTAAATCTTTGCAATTATTTTTGTTATGGTAAAAAATACATAAGATTGACAATTTTGACTTTATTTAATAAAGATTTTTGCTATAGAGTGTGTGTGTTCACCAGAGAGACAGAGAGAGACAGAGAGTTAGAAAGCAAAATATTACCCCGTCATGATGGTCATGACACAATCCCTTCTCCTCCATCCTCCTCTTGGGATTGTGGGCATGAACACACGCACACATGCCTGGCGTGAGTTTTAAGCTGCTAGGTCCAGGATTTGAACCTCATTCAACTACATGGAAGTCCAGTGATGTAACCATTATGCCATCTGCTGGCCCACAATTTTGACTATTTTTAAGTATATAATGTTAAATAACATTAAGTACATTCACATGTATGTGCAAACATGACCATCATTCATCACCACAATGTTTTCTTCTTTTTAACTCTGTACTCATTAAATAATAACTTTTCATTCCTCCTTCTCCAGCTTTTGGCAACATCACTCTACTTTCTCTATAAATTTGATTACTTTAGTTACTTTAAATAAGTGAGATCATAAAATATTTATTCTTTTGTGTCTGTTTTTTTTTTTTCACGTTGTATAATGCTTTCAACATTCATTCATGTTGTAGCAAGTGTCCAGATTTTCTTACTTTCATAAATGTTTAATACTTTTCCATGTTAGGAATATACCAAAGTCTACTAACCCAATCATCCATTGATGGGCATTTGGGTTGAGTCCATGTTTTGGCTATTGTGAATAATGCATCAAATAAACATGAGTATATAAATATCCATTTGAGGGAGCAGCAGTTGATGTAATGGCATGTCACTGGACTTCCATGTAATTGACTGTGATTTGAGTTCTGGACCCGGTGGCTTAAGCTCACGAGAAGGGATTGCGGTGTGGCCACCCCCCCCAGGGCATGATTTCTTGCTTTCTGTCTCTGTCTCTCTCTGCCTCTCTGGTGAGTGCACATGCCCTATAACAAAAACCTTTCCCCTCAAAAAAAATAAATAAATAAATACTCATTTGAGTCCCCAGTTTTATTTCTTTAGTGTACGTACCCAGAAAGGAAATTGCTGGTGCCTATGTTACTTGTTGATTTAATTTTCTGAAGAATGGTTTTGCACGGTGGTTAAATCCATTTTATATTACCACAAGCAACACAGGAATCCAATTTCTTTACATCCTCACCAACACTTGTTATTTTTCGTGTTTTTGAAAATAGGCTTCCTAATGGGTACAAAGAGCTAAATCATTGGGGTTTTGATCTGAATTTCCTTAAAAAATAGTGGGACTTGAGCACCTTTCTTTGTGCTTATTGGCTTTCTGTGTATCTTCTTTAGAGAAATGATTATTTAAGTTTTTTTTTCTATTTTTAATAGGGTCATTTGTTTTTCCTTTGTTATTGATTTCTAGGTTTTCTTTATGTAACCTGGATTTTAATTCTGTATTAGCTATATGGTTCACAAATATTTTTGTTCTTACAATCCTTTCTGTCCCTAGTGTTCACAGTAGTATCCTGTGTTGTACATATGTATTGAATTTTGATGAAATCCAATTTACTTTTTTTATTGTTGCCTGTGATTTTGGTATCATAGCCAAGAAATTATCAAACATAATATCAAGAAGCATTTCTGAATTTTCTCTTGAGTCTTAAGGTTCAACTTTTAAAGTTATGTTTGAATAACGTTTGAATTAATTTCTTTGTTTATGTGTAGATTCATTTTACTTATTTTTTCAAGAAAAAAATAGTTATTTCTTTAATTTTCTCTATTACTTTTATATTCCCTATTTTATGTACATAAACGGAAATCTTTTTTATTTCCTTCCTTCTGGTGGCTTGTCACTTACTTTTTTCTCCTTTTTCTAGTTCCTTAATATGTTAATTTATAGTGTTCATTTGAGATATTACTTTTTTTTAACTTAAACATGTATATGTATAAATATCCATAATAACACTGATTTCACTCCATCCCACAAGTTTTGGTATGTTGTATTTTTATTTTCACTTGAATCAAGATATTTTGCAATTTTTTTTTTTTTGGAGAGGTTTTTGCTATAGGGCGCGTGCGCTCGCCAGACAGACAGAGAGAGACATAGAGACAGAAAGCGAAAAATCACCCCCCAGGGGGGATGGTCACGCCACAATCCCTTCTCCTCCATTCTCCTCTTGGGATCTTGGGCACGCACGCACATGCGCCCTGCGTGAGTTCTAAGTCACCGGGTCCGGGACACGAACTGCAGTCGACTACGTGGGAGTCCAGTGACATAGCCATTACGCTAACTGCTGGTTCCCAAGATATTTTGCAATTTAACTGTGATTTCTTTTTTTAACCATTGGTTGTTTAAGACTGTTGCTTAATTTTCACGTATTTGTGAATTTCCCAGTTTTCCTTCTGCTATTGATTCTTAGTTTTATTTCATAGTGATTGGAAAATATACCTTGTATAATTTTAGTATTTTAAAATTAATTAAAACATTTTTGAGGCCTAGCACGTGATCTATACTGGAAAATGTCCCATTTGCACTTGAGAAAAATTTATACTCTGTTTTTATTGGGTTGAGTATTCTGTATATGCTTGTTAAGTCCAATTAGTCTATCACACAGTTCAAGTCCTCTATCCCAATATTGATTTTTCTCTCTGGCTATTATGGTGATTATTGAAATATCCTATCATTGCAGGGCTATCTATTTTTCACTCCAGTTTTTCTAATTTTATCTAATTTTTTTTTTTTTGGAGAGGTTTTCGCTATAGGGTGCGTGCGCTCGCCAGGCAGACAGAGAGAGACAGAGACAGAAAGCGAGAAATCACCCCCCAGGGGGAATGGTCACGCCGCAATCCCTTCTCCCCCATTCTCCTCTCGGGATCTCATGCACACGCACTCGGTGTGAGTTCTAAGCCACCAGGTCCGGGACGCGAACCACGGTAGACTACATGGGAGTCCAGCGACATAGCCATTACGCTAACTGCTGGTTCCCGAATTTTATCTAATTTTTAAGCTATGATATTTGACATATACATATATGTGTGCGTGTGTATTTATAATTCTTATGTCTTTGATAAATTGACTCTTTTGTCAATATATAACAACTTTTTTAAAAAGAATTATTTAGTTTGAGTTATTATTATTTTTTAATTTGCCCTAGGGCCCATGTTCTCGCCAGAAAGAGACCAAGAGAGAGAGAGAGAGAGACAAACTGTCAGGTAGGCCGCCAAGTCCAGGACTCAAACCACAATTGACCATGTGGGGGTCCAGTGCCTTAACCACTACACCACCTGGTTGCCCCTATAACATCTTTTTATATCTCCTCATAGTTTGTGATTTATAATCTATTTGTCTGATATTGGTATAGCTATCAATATTTTCTTTTGTTTATGTTTGGAAGAAGAACCTTTTTATTTTTTATCTTTTTACTATCAACATACTTCTGTATTTGGATTTAACTGGATCTCTTATAGACAGAATATAGTTGAATCATGTTTTGTCATTGTATTTTCCATTCAACCTACCAATCAGTATTTTTTGGTTATGGCATTTACTCTATTTACATTTTTCACTTATGCAAAGCATGTTTATTTACTTTTTAAATCTTCCTTTATGTATTCATTTATTTATTGTGCTTAATTATTTATTTTTTATTTCAAGTTTTTTATGCATTAAATCATGTTATTTAGCTTACGAAATAAATATTCCAACATGTGTACATTTCTCTCCAGTCCACTTGATAATACTATAAATTTATCTTCAACAGATAATACCCCATTTCTTTGTCCCATTAATGCTTTGCCTCTCTACTTTTCTTCTAACTGTCCTTCCTCAGACTCTGCTCTTTCAACCACTCTCTTCCCACATTTAAAGTAAGCATTTGGGGCCAGTCCCATAGCCCAGTGGTTGAAGGAATCAGATTCCATACAGCTGACTGTGGTTTGAATTATGGTGCTGGAGACTTGAAAAACTTGCTGGGCATATGTGCATGCCAAAGTCTCTTTTTTTAATTTCAATTTATTTATTTGCATTCATTCACTGTACATCATTACAACGAGACAGAGAATGGATTGCAGTATGAACATGCTCCACTGGAGAGTGCTTTCCCCCTTTTCTTCTCTCATTGTCTTCCTCTGATGAGTTCACGTGCCTTTTAGCAATTGAGGGAAACAATTAATATGGTTAGAAAACAATCCACTTTTGTCATTGTGTTGGTTTGTCTATTATGTCTCATAGATTTTTGTCCCTCATGTTCTCTATTATTGACTTCCTTTGAGTTTATTCTATTTTTCTTTTTAGTGTCATATTTTGATCTTCTCATTTCCTTTTTGTACATTTGATACATTTTTTTCTTGTGATTACTTTGGTAATATACTTTGAATATGTCCCTTGAAGTTCAGGTACTGGGAACTTGATTCCAGTGCATTAGGACTGGGAGGTGTGCCCTTTGGGGGCATTTTAAGTCCATGAGAGCTCTACCCTCATGAACGCAACGGTATCATTATTTCGGGGGTAGGTTCCTTATAAAAAGACAAGTTTGATACATTCTCCCTCTCTATCTCACTCTTTCTCTCTCTTACTTGTGTGATGCAGCAAAAAAACCCTCACCAGATGCTAATGTTTGATCCTGATCTTCACAGTTTTCACAATTGTGAGGAAATAAACTTATGTTCTTTATAAATTATCCAATCTCAGGTATTCTTTATAATAGCACAAAGTGGAATAAGACACTTGGGGACTAAAAATAATATTGTAAAGTTTTAAAAATCTGTTTTATAAAAATACCAATTTAAGTTCAATCATATGCAAAATATCTATTAGTTAGAGATTACCTCCACTTTATATTGATGTCACAAGCTTCACCTTTATATATCCTGTATACAATAACATAGGTTTATAGTTTTTATGCACTTATCTTTTAAATCTTCAGATTGTGTAAAATAAAAAGTGGTGTTACATTGCAAAATTACAGTAACAATTTTTTATATTTATCACTGTACTTTCCCACACCAGAGATCTTTATATATTTTATGCTTTTAAGTTTCTGACTAGGATCCTTTTAAAATATAAGATTATACTAT
>NW_006205663.1:492667-529325 GCF_000334495.1 Tupaia belangeri chinensis
CTATTCTTTCTTTTTTTTTTTTTCTTTTAGGCCGTTACATATATCATCCCATTGCTTTCTGGTGCCCATGTTTTCTGATGAGAAATCTACTCTGAATCTTATTAAGCATCTCTTGTATGAACAACTCACTTTTCTCTGGATTCTTTCAGGATTCTGTTTTTGGTTTTCAGTAGTTCAATTATAATGTCTGTCAATGTGAGTGTTTGCGGGTTTATCTTATTTGAATTTATTGAAATTCTTGGATTCATAGATCCACATCTCTTTTCAAATCTGAGAGATTTTCAAGCATTATTTCTTCAAGAATCTCTTTAGTCCTTTCTTATTTTTCTTCTTCTTCCTTTTTTTTTTTTATAGCAAAGTGAGGAGTTTATTGAAGGAGAGGGAAAGAAAAACAGAGCTCCCATAAAGGAGGGGTGCTGGAAATTGCGTTGCCAAGGAAGAACTGTGGGGAGGAATTTTTACTTTGGTCAGGAAGGGCTTTGTCAGGATTTGTTCCAGGCATGGCTTGTCTTAGTGGTGTTTTACAGGTCCCTTTGGCTCTGTACAACTTTCCTCATTCTGTTTTCTTTTTACTCTTTAGATTTGATTATTTAAAATGTCTTTTCTACAAGTTTGTTATTCTTTCTTCTGCCTCTTCAGTTCTGCTACTAAAGTCTAGTGAAATTTTCAATGTAGTTCTTATTCTTTTTATCTCCAGAATTTCATTTTGTTTATAATTTCTCTTTATTGACATTTATTATTTTGCTCAAATTTAATTTCCTGATATCCTTTAATTCATCTCCCATATTTTCATTCAACTCTGAGCATATTTAAGACAGTCATTTCAAATTATTTGTATTGTATTTCCAATGTCTATTTCTTTAGAGATATTTTCTTTCTGTTTCTTCTTCTTTTGAATAAGCGTTGTTTTCCTGTTTATTTGTATGCATAGTGATTTTGTTGTTGTTGTTTCTGGTAAAAATAAATGCAGCTTCCTTTCCGAGTCTTTGTAGACTCGCTCTTTACCAAAGAATATTGCCTTACTTATTTTCTGTTTGACTTATCTGTTCCATGATTGTTTATTGCCCTCTTTCTTCTTTTGGGTAAATCAAGTGGGTTTTTTATTTATGTTTTTGTTGTAGGTTTCATTTATAATGTTTATTATTGAAAGATGGCCATTTAAAGGACTGAAATATGGATTTCCTATAGTTTAGTGTTTTTATTTAATTACTAATTCTTACTGCTTTCAAAATAATAAAGGGATGTAGGACCAGCAGTTAGCATAATGGCTATGTCACTGGACTCCCATGTAGTCGACTGTGGTTTGAATCCCGGACCTGGTGGCTTAAAACTCACACTGGGCTTGTGTGGGTGCATGCCCAAGATCCTGAGAGGAGAAAGGAGGAGAAGGGATTGCGGTGTGGCCATCCCCCCTGGGGGGTAATTTCTTGCTTTCTGTCTCTCTGTCTCTCTCTGTCTGTCTGGTGAGCGCATGCACCCTATAGCAAAAACCTCTAAAAAAAATAATAAAGGGACTTAAGAAGAATTTAACTCCATTTACTACTTCCATCTCTTAGGGTAAAGTTATATAACTTATTTAACATGTGTCACAAATCTAAGTAAGTATTATCATTGGGTTTTAAGTAGATTTCCATTTAAATGTGTGTTAATATTTGTCTTTTCTGCTACTCATTCGTTATTACGGTTCTTTTCCTTATGAAGATTAGATTATTTTTCTTCAGCTCAAGAATTTTTTTTCTAGTGCAGATATACTGGGACCAGCAGTTAGCGTAATGGCTATTTCGCTGGACTCCCATGTAGTCGACTGCAGTTTGCATCCCGGACCCGGTGACTTAAAACTCACACCCGGTACATGGGCGTGCGTGCCCAAGATCCCGAGAGGAGAATGGAGGGGAAGGGATTGCAGTGTGTCCATCTTTCCTGGGGAATGATTTCTTGCTTCTGTCTCTCTGTCTCTGTCTGTCTGGCAAGCACACGCACCCTATAGCAAAAAAGCCTTTTCAAGATATACTGTTCATCACTTCTTAAAAAATCAGTTTTTAAAAAAATCTGAGGCCAGCTAAGTCAGCTAGATCCCACATGGTCACATAGCCAACTATAACATTCGAGTCTCATACCTGGCAGCTCGGAAAATACACTGGGTATATGTGTGTGCTGAAAATCCCCAAAGGAGGAAGAAATAGAGGGGAAGAGTTTGCAGCAAGATCTTCCCCCATAGGGGGTATTTTCTCTCTCTCTCTCCTCTCTTTCTCTCTCTTTCTGTTTCTCTTTGGTGAGAGTAAGTGCCCACTGGCAAATAAAATAATCTATAAATTTCACCTCCTTTGTTGATTTTATTTACTTGGTACAAAATTTTGTATGTATATTTGTCAACACATTATCCGCCTTATTGTTTCCTGGTTTTTCTTGGATCTTTATGTTGAAGTATTTTGTCAGATTTCAAAATTTTAAAGTAATTAATTTTTCACATATTGACTGTGTTCCATTAATTGTTTTATCATTTAGAATTTTGATTGCATGTATGTTAAGCCTTTATTTGTGTCTCATTTATCCCTTATTCTTCGATCAGTATTTTCTTTTCTTTATCTTTTTCTCGTATTTATCTTTATCTGCTTCAGTTTAGGTCTTTTCTGTTGAAATTTTCTTTGCATTTACTCATTTTGTCTTTTGTTGTGTTCCATCTGATGTTAAAGCAATCCATTTAGTCCTTAGTTTCAGATATTGAGTTTCTAAGTTATAGAATGTCCATTTAATATATTTTTAGAGTCTAATTTTTGAAATGATACATAACTTATTCTTTTTACTTCTGATATTTCCTTTTTAAAAATTATTTTTATGGAAGGGAACCAGCAGTTAGCATAATGGCTATGTGGCTGGACTCCCAAGTAGTCGACCGTGGTTCACGTCCAGGACCCGGTGGCTTAGAACTCACGCCGGGCGCGTGTGTGTGCGTGCCCAAGATCCTGAGAGGAGAATGGAGGAGAAGGGATTGCGGCGTGACCATCCCCCCTGGGGAGTGATTTCTCGCTTTCTGTCTCTATGTCTCTCTCTGTCTGGCGAGAGCACGCGCCCTATAGCGAAAACCTCTCCAAAAAAAAAAATATTTTTATGCATGATAGAGTGCATTCACATGGCTGAGAGAGAGAGGGATAAAGAGAACCAACTTCCACAGAATTTGATCATGCCATGATCCCCTTCTTCCATTGATCTTGAGTGCTTGTGCATGGGCATGCCATGTTTCAGGCTGATCACACCAGGGATTCAAACCATGGTCACCATGTAGGATCCAGCTTCTCTTGAATAGTGCATTACCACTGTACCATGGAGCTAGCCATCTAATTTTTAAAAATATATTAATCAGTCATTTTGGGGTTCTAATGTACTAATCTAACATTTGGATAATACTGGTTCTACCTTTATAGACTGTTTTATTTATATATTACTAATAACTATTTTTTCTGTGTTTTAAAATATTTGGTCTTTTAAAATATTTTATCCTTTTATTTCCTGTGTATTATACATTGTTTCTGATATCTTGAGAATGATAATGATTCTTCCTCTTTGGAGAATCACATTATACCCCAGCATGTATGTTCATTACCAGAGCAGCTTAATCATGCTGAGGCTTGTTTTTCATTTTTTCTAGCCTCTATGTCAGTTTTGTCCTTACTTCCTGATGTGTCTCTTATTTTGTGATGTATTTCTTATTTCTGGGATATGATTGATAGGGGGTCAACAGAAAGCCCAGAGTGTTTAACAAGGTTTCTATACTCTGACTAGGCTTGAACCTCAATGTTTCACTGTGTGAATCTCTTCACTGTGTGACCTCTTTAATCATTGCCTAACTTTCCAGCTTTTTAGTTCCTATATGTTGCTTGACCTCCAAGTTTCTTACAAACATCTGTGTAGGTCAAGAGTTTTGGAACTCCAAGAGTCTTACAAACATCTGTGTAGGTCAAGAGTTTCCCAAAAATCTGAATAGACATTTGGGCAAAAATATGTGCTGCTTTCCTTGTGGCTCCCTCTTTTTTTTCCCTAAATATCTTATATTTCAGCAGTTGCAAACTTTATTCTATCTCCAGTTCATTTACTCAACAACAATGTTTTCTTCACTCCAGTCACATCTTGGGAAATGATATCAGAAAGAATATTAAGGTGAACATGGATCTCAACTACTGTGCTTTCTTTTCACAAGAATTATAACCTTTTATTGGCTGAAATCCAATGCCTTGCAACATGTATACTTACGTGTGTATGTGTATATGCATTTCTAGAGCTGTTGTAACAAATTCCCACAAACCAGGTGGCTTTAAACTACAGAATTTTATTTTCTCAGTGTTTTTGAAGTTAGAAGTCTGCAGTGAAGATGGCAGCAGGACCATTCTTCCTCTGAAGTCTCCAGGAAAAAAATCCTTCTTTGCCTCTTCCAAGCTTCTGGCAATTCTTAGCATTTGATTATTTATAGCTGCATTACTCTAGTTTCTGAATAATAATGTTCTTCATATGGACATCTTCCCCCTAAGTGTATCTCTATGTCACTCTCTCCTTTTTTTAAAGTTTGCTGCTATTGTTGTTGCCATAAAGTGTGTGTGCTCACCACAGAGAGAGAGACAGAGAGAAAGTGAGAAATCACCTCCCAGTGGGGATAGCCACGCCACAGTCCCTTCTTGTCAATTCTCTTTCTTCTCTGTTCTTCTCCTGGGGTTTTTGACATGCATGTTCATGTGCCTGGCATGATTTTCAAGCCATGGGGTCCAGGACTTGAACCATCGTCACCCATATGGGAGTCCAGTGCCTTAACCACCACATCACCTGCTGGCCCTCTCCTTATAAGGACATTGATCTTTGATTTTAGAATCTACTCTAATCCAGTATTACCTCATCTTTACTTCATTATATTTGCAAAAATTCCGCTGTCAAATAAGGTCACAATCACAGGTATTGAGGTTTAGGATTTGAACATTCACAATTCAACCTTCTAGAGTACATATGTATATGTGTGCATATGTGTGAGTGTGTGTGTGTACATCTATGTTCTATATTTTGTATAGTAGGAGTATAATAAGATACCAAATCATAATTAAAGTCGTTGTCTCCAGGCTCACCTTTAGTTATATATTGTTTCTTGTTTTATTCTTTTAGGTTATTGGTCACATGTAATTGTCTTTTTTGATTTTTTATTGGATTCTGCTTATATTACATTAAAGAATCATATAGACTACTAATGATGTTATATTTTACCAGAGAAGGTTTAATCTTTAATTACTGGGTAGATATGAGAAGAGAAGTATATCACCTTATTCAAATCAAAAACAGAACTGGGGCAGCCTATGGCATGCTGGTTAAGGTGACTTGATCCCCCATGACTGACTGAGCAATTTGAGATCCAGACCCACAGGTTTAAAAACACTGCAGGTGTAGGTTTGAGGGTGTTGAAAATCCTGCAAAGAGAATGGAGGAGGAATTGTGATATGGCTATGGTTTTTGAGGGATACTTTTTCACTTCCTCTCTCTCTCTCTTTCTCTCTGTGTGTGTCTGTATCACTCTAGTGAGTGACTGTACTTTATAGCTTATTTATTTATTTATTTTTAAATCAAGAACAAAACTGGGTCGAAGCTAAATTGCAATTTTGATAAGGACCTGTCTACCTCTGATTTGTTCCTGTTCTGATAATATGACTATCTAGCACTTTCATCTGAGAGTGCATTAGATTTTTGCATCCTCAGGATTTATGATTTGTGAAGACTTTATTCTAATTTTCAAAAGTCATATTTATTTGTTTATTTGTATCTCTTCCCATTGCAGGTTTAGGATTTAGCAGATATCTCCTGGGTGATAATGACTATGTTTGAACCTGCTAAAGACTCCAATTTTCCCATAGTGTCTTAAGGTCACCAAAATATCTGCTCGGTTCTTTATCCTCCATATAACCATCTGGTAGGGTAAATTCAGTCTCCTATCATGTCTTGAATGGTAAATGCTCTTAAGAAAAAGAGGTTCCAGGGTTTCAACTCTCATCTTGTGTTTAAGTGACTTCTATTTAGGTTGGCATTTGTCCCCCAGAAAATAGAAGAATAGAAATATCTCTGCCCCATTTTTCATAGGATTTTGGCTTAATTCTTTTGTCTCTTACTCTGTTTAGATTCACAAATAGCAAATATCTTTTTTTATATATTTGAGATTCTAAAGTCTCCAATTTTGTCACTCCAGCCCCATAGGACCACCAAACACTATTGTTTTATTTGTTCCCAGCAGTAGCTCTCTGCTTGAGTTGCACTTAGATTTTCAATTCTTTTTCATGACCAGAATTTTCTAATTCCCTTGGGGAAGGGACATCTGAAGATCCTTAACTTACTTCTAAAAGGTCTTTCTCTCTCTCTCTCTCTTTTTTTCCCTTTGTTGAATGTTATTTCTTCTAGTCCTTATTACTTCTGCAGTGCTCTCATACCTTTATATTTTATCTTTCTGGTTGCTTGCAGTGATATTATTGTCCTGCTGCAAACTACTCCATTCTACCTGAAAGCAGAAACTCATTCTTTGATTTTTGATATCTATACTAGTACATTCTCTAATGTTATTGTGTTTTTTCCTGGGAGGATCCTAAGGTAGTTAGGAGGAAAAAAACATATTAATATGCCTTTTAAATCAATGAGAGGTAGTTTTTAGCCTTTTATTATCCATCTAGCTTGCATGGAAACTAGAATATGGTCATCTACCACCTAGTTAAGAGTTGATCATTCTGCATAGTCTATCTTCATATATTTCTTTGAGAATCTGCATACTGATGATATCAATAGCTGTATCCTCAATGATGATGTAATAGTAGATGTTTCCTCTTCAAAGCTAGGAGATGAATCAATTTCTTTTTAAATATACTTTTCAAAAATATTTTTGCCAGTAATTCTCTGATGCATCTTTATTAAGCCAACTCCTTCATTCTATATTGCTCACACATTTTTTTTTCTTTTTTCTTTTTTTTTGGAAGGGTTTTCTCTACAGGGCGCGTGCACTCACCAGACAGACAGAGAGAGACATAGAGACAGAAAGCGAGAAATCACCCCCCAGGGGGGATGGTCACGCTGCAATCCCTTCTCCTCCATTCTCCTCTCGGGATCTTGGGCACGCACGCACACGCGCCCGGAGTGAGTTTTAAGCCACCGGGTCCGGGACGCGAACCACGGTCGACTACGTGGGAGTCCAGCGACATAGCCATTACACTAACTGCTGGTTCCCCACACATTTTTTTCTTGAGTACTGCACATATCCATAGTATATGCATATATACACTTTACCTATCCGAGCCCATGTTTTAAAACAGGGCAATTTTCCATATCTTATATTTCATGTATATGAGCCTTATTATCCCAACATCACTAATCTTCTTATTTTGAATAAATTGATATATTTCTTTCATAAACTAAAGCAACAGAGAAAGAGACAGCTCCCCCAACCAGATCTTGATATCACAATCCATCCCCCAGCCTCAGCCAGCCTTGGATATAGAACACTATTCCCAGTGTACTCAGGGATGTCTTTGAATATGAACCTGGAACCCTCCAATATAGGTCAGTCTCACAGAGCATCATGTTTTTCTATTGCAGCACAATGAGCCCCCTATTCCTCTATCCTTATAGCACCCAGCACCAACTCCAAAATCAAGCGATATACACCTTATCATATTTAAGGAATGCTTATAAATACTATAATTTGTACAAAGGCAGCTGAGACAAAGTTCCTAACTTTAAGAATATTATACATTCATAAAGAGAGAATACGTGAATAAAAGGAACAATGGATAGGATAAGGTGTAAATCATAAAGGAAGATATGTAATTGTAATCATAAGTGAAAGTAGAGAAAGAGACCACATACAATTTGGAAATCAGAAAAGATCCAATGAAAGCAGCACTATTTAGGGTACACTTTGAAGGGTGTATAATCATTCAAGCAGATATAATCAGAGTAAGAGCATTTTAAGTGGAGATTTAATATTTTTATCATGTTTATCCTGTACTTGTTTTTCCATCTTTTTAAAAATTTCATTAACTATTTTGAAATGTTCAACAAATTAAAAATAGGTAAACTTAGAGATTTTTTTTTGGAGAGGTTTTCTCTATAGGGCGCGTGTGCTTGCCAGACAGACAGAGAGACATAGAGACAGAAAGCAAGAAATCACCCCCCAGGGGGGATGGTCACGCTGCAATCCCTTCTCCTCCATTCTCCTCTTGGGATCTTGGGCATGCACGCACACGCGCCAGGCGTGAGTTCTAAGCCACCGGGTCTGCGACATGAACCGCGGTCGACTACGTAGGAGTCCAGCGACATAGCCATTACGCTAACTGCTGGTTCCCACTTAGAGATGTTTTTTGAGAGCATTAAGTTTAGTAAAATTTGGATGGCCCATGGAGTTATCTATGGGACTAGAATAGATGAAAACATTTATTGAACACCTATTATGTTTTAAACATCTCACATGCCTTCTTTTCTTTTTCTTTCTTTATTTTTAACTTTATTTGTTTGTTTTTCCCTAGCTCAGAGAGAGAGAGAGAAATAAGAATTCTCATCATGGTCTTGACACTGTGATCCACTCCCAGCCTTCAGTCAGCCTGAGTGAGTGTGTGCCTAGTGTATTCAATGAGATCTCTGGAAATGAATTGAGAACCTTTCCATATGGGTGAACCTTGCACAGTATTGCATTTTATCACTGTGCTACCATTAGACTCCTCACATGCTTTCTTATATCTCCCTATCTGCATTCCTGAGGTAATACTATTATTTCTATTTTAAAAACAGAGTGAATAAAACCCAGTGGAATTCAGTAATTTGTCCAGATGCTCTACTAATGTCAGGGTTGTGCTTTTAATGCATCTGCTTTTTTAACTAAGCACAAGAACTTTGGCCACATGATGCTGTCTCCTTACTATACTATGGTACATAAGTCTTGAAAGGTTGGTCTGTGTAGGAAGTTAAATGTCAATCTTGTAGAAGTCAAACCATAATAGAAGTTTAAATGAAGTGATCTGAAGATTTAGCAGATTGGCATTTCAAGTTAGTCAACAAAAAGTGATGAAAAAGCAAGTACAGGATAAGGTTGGTAAAGATGCAAAAAATGAAAGCTATCGTAGTTGACACAGTCCTTTGAATAAAGAAACCAAGAAGAGAAATAGACCAGGGAATATATTTAAAATATACCCTCCAATTAAATATAGATAAAACTGACTTTGGAAGTTTTAGTGACTCATTTTTCTGAATAAAAGATAGTACAATTTTGATTAGATAAGAGTGATTATATCAATTTCTTTCCCATTTTGTTAATTATTCATAAGTATTTTAATTACATGAGTAATAGTACCTCTTGTAGAAAAAAAAAAAATACAGAAGTTAATGGGCCAGCAGGTGGCGGGGATGTTTAGGCAGCTGGATCCCACATGGCCGACTGCCCGGTGGAGTCCCAGACTTGCCCTTGAAAATCATAGTGGGGGTGTGTGCATGCATGCCCAAAATCCCAAGAGGAGAATGTAGGAGACCAGATTGCATTTGGGAGTGATCCATCCCGGAGAGTGATTTCTCATTTTCCTTGTCTCTCTGTCTTTCTCTAGAGAGTAATGTGATATATAGAAAAATATTTTAACAATACAGAAATTAAAATGAAGGATAATTACTATAATCTCAATTTCTAGTATCTAGAATTATTCATAATTTCTTCCCAAATTTTGTCTATATTATTATAGATCTAGAATTTAAGGATAATAATAAAGCATATTTTCTATAGATATGCAATCTAGAATTACACTATTATGCTATTTGGTAATTTTACAAGTGTTCATAATGGAGATTTTAAATAAATATAAAAATACAGAATAGAGTATTATGACTCCCTCCCAGTACCTATTACCCTACTTTGACAATTATCAACAGATGACTTCTTCCTTCATTTGCACATCCACTTAATACCTTGTCCATTAGAGTTATTTCACAACAAATTTCATATAATGCATTAGTGTATGCAAATATTTTACCAAATATATTTATAATCAATAGAAGTTTTGCTCTTAAACAAAACCTCAATAAAACTATCACATCTAACAAAAGCAATTAGTTCCTTTATACCATCAAATACTCCCAGGTTATTTGTCTTTTTAGAAGTTACTGTTTGAATTAGAATCTAGAGTCCAAACAGAATAATGTATTAATATGGCTTTTATAGTATAACACCCTTTGAAATCAGTTATACTGAGACATTATTTACTTGCAATACAATGCACCCAAATAAAGTACAGGGAATGATGAGTTTGGGCAAATGTAAAGTCGAATTAGCCCCACAAAGAGAAATTAGGATGTTTCCATTACCTATCAATGTTATCTCATGCTACTTTGTAGATCATCCTCATCATACCATGCCCCTTAAAACAACGACCAGCTATCTGACAGTGTATTTTTCCAACTCTCAGATTTTATTTAATTGGAATCACAAGGTTTACTTTATTTTATTTATGACATTTTTCATTCTATAAAACATTTTTGACTCTTACGTTTTGTTGCATATATAATTAATTTTTATTGATGAGTGATTTCCTGTCATATGGATATCATAGTTGACACATTGTTATCCATTAATCTACTGATGGATATTTTGTTGTTTCCATATTCTAACTATTATAAAGTGGTTTTGTACATATGTGTGCAAGTAGTTTTGCACAGTCCAGCTTTTATTTTTCTTAGGTAAATACTTAGAAGTAGAATTGTCAAGTCAAATAGCAAGTATATATTTAATTCTACAAATATCTACCAAGCAGCTTATAAAATTGTCATAGCATTTTACATTCCCAACAGTATATGAGAATTCCTGTTGCTTTATATCCTTGTCAATGCTCAGTATTGTCAGTTTTTTTAAAATATTAGATATTTAAGTAGGTGTGTGGTAGAGCCTCATTTTGGTTTTAATTTGTATTTCCATGATGATTAATGTTATTGCATACCTTCTTATAAGCTTATTTATCATATGTTTATCGTCTTTTGTGAAGCAACTGTTCATCTTTTTTGCATTAAATAATTGAAATGTTTGTTTTAGAATTGAGTTGAATGACTATTTTGATCTCAAACCTTTTGACATCTCCATCTATCTCAAATATTTTTTCCCAATGTTTTACTTGCATTTATTTTTCTCAACAATATATCTCAAGCACCTGTGTTCTGAATTTTGATAATATCAACTTTTCTTTTTGGTGGGGGTTAGAGTTTTTTAATCTCTATATATAGAAAACATTGTATACTCGAGCATTGCAAGTTTTCTCCTACATTATCATCTAAACATTTTATAAATTGAGATACATTTTGTATATGATATGAAGTAAAGGTCAAGGTTTCTTTTATTGTGTATAAAGATCTCTAACATTTCTAAATTTATTGAAAATACTATCATGTATCCATTAAATTGCTTTGGCACCTGGAACAAATATCAATTTATCCTATAAATGTGGGTCTATTTTAAGATTATCTCTTTTATTCAAGTGACATATATGCCTTTTTGTGTGAGTCCTGGCTTGATGACAGTAATTTTGTAGTAGATATCTAAATCAGATATTACAAGTCATCCCATTATGTTCTTTTTCAAAATCAGTATGGCTACTTTAGGTGTTTCTTCAATAGAAATTATTAAAGTAGCTTGTTGATTTTTAAAATTAAACAAGCTTAATGGTGTTTTCAGTGATAATTTGTTGATTATAGAGATTAGTTTTTAGAAAACTTATATATTAACAGTATCGACTCTTCAAAAGCATTAACATGGTATGACTCCATTATTTAGGCCTTTAATTTTTCTAAATGATTTTGCACTTTTTTGTAGTTTCCAATGTGTATGTCTTTATGCACACACACACACAGACATAGGCGCATGGTTTTGATGTTATTGAAAATATCTATAAATTTCATTTTATAATTATTTATTACTAATGTATACAAATTCTTTTAGTTTGTGTGTGAATGTTAAATCTTCTGATATTGTTATATTCACTTACAATTTCTATTAGCTCTTTTATGGATTTCTTAGAATTTTGGGGACCAGCAGATGGCATAACAGTTATGTCGCTGGACTCACATAGTTGGCCATGGTTCGAATCCCAGATCCGGTGGGTTAAAACTCATCCATGGTTAGTGTGAATGCCCCAAATCCTGAGAGGAGAATGGAGGAGAAGGTATTTCAGTGTGGCCATCGCCATAGAGGGTGATTTCTCTCTTTCTACCACTCTGTCTCCCCACAAAATGCACACAACCTATAGCAAAAATCTCTCTAAAAAATCCCTCATAATTTTGTATGCACACAATCATGTCATATTATAACAAAGGTTGCCATCTTCCTTCTATATTTTTAGCATTTTTCTTATTATATTATCTTACACCTCCACTATTATTTTCAATAAAATAGGTTTCAGGGATAGCTTTAGATGAATTGATATTGCTGAAAAGTTGGTTTACTCTTAAGTAGGAAATTAGGTGTTTTGGCTTTTGATTAATGTGCTTTTCTAGGAAGATTAAGTTTCATTTTATTTTTCTTAGTTTTTTAAAAAAAAATTAATTTCTTTTATATATTCAATCACATATGTCACTTAGTTTGTAGAGTGTATGCTCCAATATTAGTACATTTCTCACCAGTCCAGTTGGGGATACTATACACATTATCATCAACAGATAATAAGCCATTTCATTGTCCCATAAATATCTTGCCTCTCTATTTTTCTCCTAAATGTCTTTCTTCAGACTTTCTTTCTTCTACTTTTTTCCCCACACTGTATCTAGTGCCTATAACCATTTTCTATGTTTTTGTATCTTCTAGTCATTCAGTGTTGGCCATAGAGTGTGGTGGATAGTTGGTATATATTAAGTGGAGTCATATAATGTCTCTCCTTCACAGCCTGGCTTACTTCACTTAGGAGTGAATCCTCCTTTTTTTTTTTTTTTTTTGAGGGATTTTCGCTATAGGGCGCGTGCGCTCGCCAGACAGACAGAGAGAGACATACAGGCAGAAAGCGAGAAATCACCCCCCAGGGGGGACGGTCATGCCGCAATCCCTTCTCCTCCATTCTAAAAACCAGGGTTTTTTTTTTTTTTTTTTTTTTAAATGGCTGAGTAGTATTCCATAGAGTATATGTGCCACACTTTTTCAGTCCATTCCTCTGTGGACATTTGGGTTGGTACCATGTCTTAGCAATTGTGAATAATGCCAAAATAAATACAAATGTGCAAGCATTTTCCTGATTAAGCATTCTTCTGTCCTTTGGGTAGATACCAAGGAGTGGGATTGCTGAATCATACGGTAGTTCTATTTTTGATCTTTGAGGAATCTCCACATTGCTCTCCACAATGGCTAGACCAATTTACACTCCCAGAAGCAATGTAGGAGTGTTCTATTTTCACTACATACCCACCAGCACTTATCATTTCTTTTTTCATTTTTTTTTCAATCTTAGTCATTCTACCTGAAGTTAGGTGATATCTCATTGTGGTTTTGATGTGTGTCTCCCTTATGATGAGGTATGTTGAGCATTCTATTCATATGCTTTTTGGTTATTCGTATTTCTTCCTTAAAGAGTTCCCCGCCCCCCAGCACATTCTCCAATCTTTAAATTGGGGTGATAATCTTTTTCAAGTAAGTCACATGAGTTCCCTGTGTATTCTGGTAATCAGTCCCTTATCTGAAACGTAATTTACAAAAATATTTTCCCATTCAGAGGGCTGTCGAATCACACGAATTGCTGTGTCTTTTGCCATGCAGAAACATCTTAATCTGATATAATCCCACTTGTCTATTTTTGGGATTACTGACTGTACTTTGGGGGTCTTATTTAAGAAGTCTTTGCTTACCACTATAGCTCCCAGAGTTTCCCCAGAGTTTTCATCAATAGTTTTATAGTTTGAGATACTAGGTTTAGATCTTTGATCCACTTTGAGTTGTTTTTTGACAATGGTGAGAGGTAGGGGTTTAGATTCATTGTTCTGCAGTTTTTCCAGGACAATTTGCTAAAGAGGCTTTCCTTTTCCCACTGGACTGACTGGTACCGTT
This sequence comes from Tupaia belangeri chinensis, assembly GCF_000334495.1. NCBI lineage: Eukaryota > Metazoa > Chordata > Mammalia > Scandentia > Tupaiidae > Tupaia > Tupaia belangeri. The sequence goes on from NW_006205663.1 coordinate 506,727, forward strand.
TGTCAAAATCAGTTAGCTATATGTTTGAGAGTTTATTTCTAGGGTCTCTATTCTATTCCATAGGCCTACACATCTGTTTTTGTGCCAATACCATGTTGATTTGATTATCAAAGCTTTATAGTATATTTTAGGATCAGGGAGTAAGATGCTGCCCACTCCACTCTTTTTTCTTTTGGAGAGGTTTTCGCTATAGGGCGCGTGCACTCGCCAGACAGACAGAGACATAGAGACAGAAAGCGAGAAATCACTCCCTTCTCCTCCATTCTTCTCTTGGGATCTTGGGCACGCATGCACATGCGCCCGGCATGAGTTTTAAGCCACCGGGTCCGGGACGTGAACCGTGGTCGACTACGTGGGGGTCCAGCGACATAGCCATTACGCTAACTGCTGGTTCCCCCCACTCCACTCTTCTTGTGAAGGATTGTTTTGGTAATACAAGATCTTTTATTTTTCCAGACAAATTCTATGATTGTTTTTCTAGATCTGTAAAGAGTATCTTTGGTACTTTGATTGGGATTGTGTAAAATATGTAGATTAATTTGGTAGAATTGCCAATTTGATCATATTAATTCTTCCAATCCAGGAACATGGGATGCCCTTCCACTTTTTTGTGTCATTTTCAACATCTTTTTTTAGCTTCTCCTAGTTTTCCTTGTGGAAGTCTTTAACTTCTTTGGTTAGATTTATTCCTAGGTGTCTTACATTTTTTGTGGCTATGGTAAATGAAACTACTTTCCTCAGATCTATCTCAGTCTGCATGCTGTTCGTACATAGAAGTACTATAGATTTCTGTATGTTAATTTTGTATCCTGAAACTTTACTCTATTCACTTATTACTTCCAGGAATTTTTTCATAGATACCATTGGGTCTCTATATATACAGTCATGTCATCTGCAAATAGAGATAATTTCACCTCTTCTTTTCCTATTTTAATGTCTTTTATTTTCTTTTCTTTTCTGATTCCTTTGGTGAGGACTCCCAGTATGATATTGAAAAGGAGTGGAGAAAGTGGCATCCTTTTCTTGTACCAGTTTTTAGTGTAAAACTTTCTTTTCCCCATTCAGGATGATGTTTGCTAAGGGTTTTTCATACGTAGTTTTTATTGTGTTGAGGAATGACCCTTCTATGCTGATATTGCTGAAAGTCTTGGTTGTGAAGGCATGCTGCATCTTATCAAATGCTTTTTCTATATCATTTGATATGAGCATATGTTTTTTATCTTTCTTTCTGTTAATATGGTGTATTACAGTTATGATTTTGCATATGTTGAACCATTCTTGCATCCCTGGAATAAAGCCTACCTGGTCGTGATGCATAATCCTATTTTATATGTTGTTGGATAAGATTTGCTAGTATCTTGTGGAAAATTTTTGTGTCTATATTCATCAGAGATATTGATCTATAGTTTTCCTTCCTTGTCATGTCCTTGCCTGTTTTAAGGATAAGAGTGATAGAGACTTCATGGAATGAATTTGGGAGAGTTCCATCCTTTTGGATCTTTAGAATAACGAGTAGAATGGAGTTAACTCTTCTTTAAAAGTTTTGTAGAATTCAGAGGAGAAGCCATCAGGACCAGGGATTTTCTTTGTTGAGAGGTTATTTATTACTGATTCAATCTCATGGCATGTTTTGGGCCTATAAAGACTTTCTATGTCCTCCTGACTCAATCTTGGTAGATTACGTGTCCAGGAATTTGTCCAACTCATCCATGTTTTCTTGTTTGTTGGAATTCATAGTATCCTCTAATGATTTTTTTTGTGTGTTTTTGTTGTTATATTGCTTGCTTTGTTGTGAATTTGATTACCCTGGTTCCCTTATCTCTTCTTAATTAGACTAGGTGGTGGTGTGTCAATTTTCTTTATCTTTTCAAAGAACCAGCTTTTACTTTCTGTATAGTTAATTTATTTTCTATTCCATTTATTTCCACTTGAATTTTGATTATTTCTTTTCTACTGGAATATTTTGGATCTTTTTTGCTGTTGCTCTTCCAATTCTCTGAGGCATGATGTTAGGTTGCCCATTTGCCTTTCTTCCATCTTCTTCTTATGTGCACTAATTGCCATGAACTTCCCTCTTATGACTGCTTTTTCAGTGTCCCAAATATTGTGGAAACTCATATCCTCATTATCATTGGTTTCCATGAATCATGAATCATTTTATTTCAGTCTTTATTTCTTCAGTAGTCGTAAAGCCATTCAGGAGTAGGTTATTTAGTTTCCATGTATTTGTGTATTATTGAGGATTTTCCTGAAATTCATTTCAAGTTTAATTCATTCATGGTTGGAGAACATGTTGGGTATAGTTTCTATCCCTTTAAATCTGTAAAGTTTGCTTTGTGCCCTATCACATGGTCAATCTTCTAAAAGGTTGCTATGTGGGAGTGAGAAAAAAGTATATCTCATGGTTATGGGGTGGAAGTTTCTATAGATGTCTGTTAAGTCCATTTTATTTATAGTATCACTTAGATTCTTTATCTTTTTGCTTATTTGTCCAGATGATCTATCCAAAAGAGATAAGTCATTTTCTACATTTAGCATGATGAAAACTTTTATGATGAATTCTTCTGAAATTTAAAAATTATTTATTTTTTTTCATTATAATTTTTTTTTTGAGAGAGAGAGGTTTTTGGCATAGGGTACATGTGCTTGCCAGAGAAAGAAAGAATATGAGAAATTGAGAAATCATCCCCTGGGAGAATGGCCATACCACAACCTCCTCTCCTCCCTTCTCTTCTTGGAAATTTTGGTACGCACGCATGCACACATACTGGGCATGAATTTTAAGTCACCAGATTCTGGACTCAAACTGCAGTTGACTATGTAGGAATCCAGCAATGCCATACAGTGATGATAGTTTTGTCTTCTTGTAAAATAATAGTCTTTAGCCATTAGGAAATGACCCTGTCTTTGGCGATATTCCATGTCCTGAAGTCTGTTCTGTATGATATTAATCTAGTAACTCCAGCTTTATTATGCTTTCTAGTTTAATGAAATCATTTGTATCTCTTATATTTAAGATATTTTTGCCTTTATATTTAAAATAAGTTTTTAAAAAAATTTAAAAAACTTATAAAGAACAGAGCTAAATCTTTAGTTTTTATTCTGATATTGCTTTTTGATTGCAGCGTTTAGACTAAAGTTAATTTACTTATAAATGTAACTGGACTTAAATAAGCTATGTGAAAATATTTTTCTCTTTCCCATCTTTTTTCCCTATCTTCCCCAAAATCTCATGTTTTAAACAGAGCTAAATCTTTAGTTTTTATTCTGATATTGCTTTTTGATTGCAGCGTTTAGACTAAAGTTAATTTACTTATAAATGTAACTGGACTTAAATAAGCTATGTGAAAATATTTTTCTCTTTCCCATCTTTTTTCCCTATCTTCCCCAAAATCTCATGTTTTAATATTCTCATTTGTTGCCTTATTAGCTATGATTTGAGTTTATACTAACATACAATTTAACTCCTCTTCTTTTTCTTCCTGTCATTTATTTTACTTAAAGAAACTAGACATTTTTTTTTCATGTAAAATTTCCCATATTCAGGATTTTGCTACTATGGATAGTGAAATTTGGTATTATTATATACTTAGTTATTTAAAATGATATATTTAGTTTTATTATTATTAATATTATTATTACTTTCTTATTTACTGTAGGGTACATACAGGGTACATACACTTACCAGAGAGAGATAGAGAAAGGGAAAATGAGAGAGCAAGCTGCCATGTCTGAGACTTGTACTGTGGTCAGCCAAGATGGAATCCAGCGTCTTAACTACCAAATCACCTGATGGCCCTATATTTATGTATTTTTTTTGAAAGCTTGAAGCTTGATCATATGAAAATCAAATTTTATAGCAAGATTACTATTTACTATACAGGTTAAGTGTGTACTTTGTCTCATATCTTACCAGTAAGCATAGGGTTTTGTTATATTATGATTATTCATTAAATTTAGGTATTATCATCATCATATATCCATTATTAACTTTTCTTTTAGAGTAATGGCAGAAAACCCTTATTTATATTTACTGATATTATTATTTTATTTTTTAAGAATTAATTTATTTTAATTTTTCTTATTATTTCTAATTTGACCAGAGAGAGACAGAGAGAGTGAGGGAAAGTTGAAAAACTAGTCATTAGGTTTGGGACTTGAACTGCAGTTGGCCATCTGGGAGTCCAATTCCTCAACCACCACTCCACCTGCCGGCCTCAGATTTCTCATTTAATGGGTATTGCTGAATGGACTAGAGTTTTCCCAAATCGACTTATTATAGATACCTTTTCATAATCTCTAAAAGAAAAGCAAATTATTTTCTTTTTTTTTCTTAATCTGATCATAATGAATTGGTTTCCAAGCATCATATACATATGATGAAAATGTTATTTGGGGTAAGCAGCTTAATGAACTCATTGATCAATAAATACTTTTCATTCTCAAATTTTCCATGTTTTGGTCAGACAGACTCCTGCAAATTGGCTCTGTGTGCTATTGATACTACTCAGCACGTGAACCTGGACTCATTCCACTTGTACTCTTACATAGCCTAGGTCCACTCCTACTATATGAGTCACTATGGCTGGGGCTATCATTGTTTTTAAATTTCTCTTTTGCACCTTGTTTGTCAGTATGTATAGTATTCAATTATATGATAAGACAGATTTATTTAACAATACCATTTTATTGGACATTTAAGTAGTTTTAAAATGTTGCATTATTGTTGGGACCAGCATGTAGTGTAATGGTTACGTCACTGGACTTTCACGTAGTCGACCACAGTTCAGGCCCCAGACTCGGTGGCTTTGAACTCATGTAGGATGTATGTGATGCGTGCCCAAGATCCTGAGAGGAGAATGGAGGAGAAGGGATTGCGGGGTGGCCATCCCTCTTGGGGGAGGTGATTTCTCTATTTCTGTCTCTCTGTCTCTTTCTGTCTCTCCAGCAAGTATATGCACCCTATAACACAAATCTCTCTAAAAAGCACGAAACAAAACAAAACAAAAATTGCATTACTATGAGTGATATTGTCATGAACATTCATGAACATATGTCTGCAATTTTCAAGCAACTCTCAGGTATGTGATGCTTGGTCAAAGAATGGATTGATGATTGAAATTTTACCCCAGAATGTACCTATTTATATTCTTTTACAAAAGAATTATTTTATTGGGACCAGCAGTTAGCGTAATGGCTATGTTGCTGGACTCCCAAGTAGTCGACCGCAGTTCGTATCCCGGACGCGGCGACTTAAAACTCACGCCGGGCACGTGCATGCCCAAGATCCCGAGAGGAGAATGGAGGAGAAGGGATTGCAGCGCGGCCAACCCCCTGGGAGGTGATTTCTCGCTTTCTGTCTCTCTGTCCCTCTCTGTCTGTCCGGTAAGTGCACATGCCCTGTGGCAAAAACCTCTCCAAAAAAAAAAAAAAAAGAATTATTTTATTTAAGCTTATTTATTTTGTTTATTTTGATTTGAGCATAGAGGCACAGAGTGAGAGAGAGGGAAAATGAGAAAGCAAGCCACCAGGTCCAGGACTCGAACTGTGGTTGGTCATGTGGTAGTCCAGCGCCCTTAACCACCATGCCACCTGTAGTCCCCTCTATTTACATTCTTATCAACTGTACATAAGAATATCCATTTTCCATGCAAATATATTTATATCCATTGTATATACATCTCTGTTTTTTTCAAGTTTGTGTCCCTGAGAAATATTACTGTTATTTATCATATAGGAAATCATGTGTATGTGTGTGTGTGTGTGTGTGTGTGTGTGTAATTTGTGTTTTATTGTTAGCAAGTTAAGGCATTCTGTTTATTCTTTTGGACAGTTCTTTTTAATTGAAAACATTTTTTTCTTATCAATGCACCATTTTTGATGATATACATCTTGGTTTGTAGAATTCCTTTGGTCTTTAATCTCTCTTTCTTTTACTTGTTCCACATGTTTTAATATTTTAGCATTTCTTGATATACATATTTAGTAAAGGAACCCTGTTCAATATTCTCAGTTTTATCCATTTTCCTAGTTATCCTCATATATTTTGTTCTCACATATGAAGTTCGAAATAATTTTAATCGCTTTATTAATGATCAAATATTTTACTTTGTTGGTAAAAAATAATTACACTGTCCTAAATTTATGTATTATTTCAGTGAGTACTGACATAATTAAAATATTGAATCTTCTCATTCAATTTCCTTCTTTCTAAAAATACAGGAGCTAGAGGTTAATGTCTGTAGTTTGTGTTAAGAACAAATGAAATGAGGCTTGGCTAGGGACTTTTTGTCAGTGAATTTGGGTTGGATATTTTTAAAGAGCTGAGGGAGATAATGGAGTGTGGGTGGAAGTGCAGCTGCATAATAATGTAGGAGAAGAAAATGAAATTAAAACCCATTAAAGCTGGGAGCACCCAGGTGTCCATGGACCACACAGATTTTAAAATAACAAATGCTAAATGAAACCAGAATGCAGAAGAATCTGTATTCATCTATCACTAGTGGAAAGATAGTGAGTTATGTAGAATGTTTTTATAAAATGTTTGAAATCTCTTATTGAATAAATTAGATCTGCATTATTATTATTTTTTGCTTATAAATGTATATCCATTCATCAGAGGTATTTTTTCCTATAGTTAATGGTGCATTTTTCCAGAATTAGTTCATGTTCAAGTAAGGAAGTTGCTAGTTCATTTGGGCAGCCATAAGTACAAAGAATTGAATGTTCTCTGATCATGATATGTAAAAGTGAAAGATGTAAAGTGTGTAAAATGAATATTGTTTATAATTAGACCATAAGAAAAGCGTTTAAATAGTTTTGATGATATATAGCAACATTACAATGAAAGTCTAAAATATGTAATACATGCTTGAGAAAGAATACATCTTAGTTGGTAAATTTCATCAATTTTCACAGGTACCTTTTTAATTTGGAATTCTTATACTCTGGATTTCCAAAAGCATACATACAAATATGAAATTCCATGATCTTTACCTTGAAAATTTATGTGTGTGTGTCTATACACATACATACATGCATGCACATGCATACTCACACACACACATTGATATACCCATATACATGTACATGTATACACACACACATTCACATATGTATACAAATGCTTTCACACGTTACTTTCATTTTAAATCTAAAGTCTAATGTAAGCCTCTAATTTTCCTTTATAACCTTTTATTTTCTCATGTATCCATTTCCTTTCTTTTTTTAAAAAAAAATTTAAAAATTTTTTTTCTTTTTTTGAAATTTTTTATTTAATTTATTTTTTGTATATACATTCAATTGCATTGTTTAGCTTACAATGTGAGCATTTCAATATATGAACATTTCTACCCAGTCCCGTTGATCAAAATATCTTCAACCGATAACACCACACTTCCCCATCCCATCAATGTTCTACCTCCGTATCCCTTCTCCAAATGTCCTTCGTTAGACCCCGCTCCTCCACAGACACCTCATCTGACATTCACACCCATCTCTTGTGTTTGTACAACTGTTAGTCAATCAGTTTCAGTCATAGAGTGCAGACATTCGGTATATGTTAAGTGGGGACATACAATGTCTCTCCTGTATCCATTTCCTTTCTGAGCAGTCATTTGGTCTAGTATGAACTGGAGGCAGGGACTTCTTAATATATTGTAAAATGTATTTGAAGAGTATGACATAGGAAAAGTTTTTGTTCCTGAAGAAATCACAGGAAAAGAAAGATGTTGGGCCTTAATGATTATGAAAAAACAGTTGAGAACTGTTATAGAGTAAAAGGAAAAGTAGAAAAATATAAAAATATCCTTAAGAAATGAAATTTAAGAAGAAACTTCAGAAATAAAAAATTTTTCTGAATCTAAACTCTTAAATACACAGTTCAGTATTTTTATTACTAATTGAAAATATCTAATTTACATTTGAAAAAATAAATCCAATTTATTAATTTGAAGGTAATATTAATTATATTCAAAACATTTTGAAATGCCTTATTCAAATAATAATATATGTCATGTGTGGAATGAGATTTACTCATCAAATCCCAGGTCAATCTCATCTCCTATATCAAACTTGCATACCAGGCAGTGATTTTTCTATAGTAATTGGTCTCAGTCAGACCGTTTTGTTTATTTTATCCTTTTGATTATTTTATTCTAGAAATACATTATATGCTTGATATGTTCATTGACATAGACATGTAGTGGGGTCTTACTATCTTCCCTGAAGAATATAGATAGAACAAATCTTTATTTTTTCCTAGCACTAAATGCATTGTTTAGTGTCTACCAAAATCCAATTATGTACATAGGCTTTCACAAACTAGTCTTTAAAATGTGAAAATATTGCAAGATTCAACAAGAAGCAAATCCAGAGTTTGAAAACAAAATTATAAGAATGAATGCTACTTAAGAGCATAACATCAAGGAGTTACTTGGAAGCCATTCTGGGAACTAACCAGTTTCAAATCATTTTGCTCAATTAAACTCCACTACATTAAATAGTCTGAAGTTTTTCTTTTAACAGTCTTGGCGTCAGAAGTAGAATCTGAAGTAAATCTTCTAGTGACCACCAGAAGCAATCAATGAACAAGTAAGGTACTGGAACCTTTGTGTCCATTACTCTTTCATGGCAACTGGGAATCATGGCTAGTTCTCTCTCAGATTTGAGCTCCACAGACTTGTGTTTAGAGTTCTCTGAGTTTATTAGCAAATTTTGGTCTAAACTAGCTTCAAAGTTGCAATAGAAACTGAACTAGGTCCAGGATCAGACTGGATCCCATAATTAACTGGATTGGATCCAGTTGTCTGGCAGTAGTAGCAGTTAAGTAGCTATTACTGTAGTAGATACGAAATTAGGCTTTTGGGAATTCATATGGGATTTTGTGTTCTTTCATCATAGTGTCTTGTTTGTTTGTTTAGAGAAAGAACATTGCCTATGTTGGTCAAGGAGAGTTCAGAGCCAAAGTCAGGATAAAGTATTTCCCGCTTAGGTTTTTCTTGGCCCCAACAGACTCAAAACTTATGGAAAAGTAGAATTCCAAATTCTAAAGATCTGTGTACTCAACCTTCCTGAAAGTTACAATATTTACAAAAGCGATGAGATCTTGGTTACTTTATTTGACATTACTATGTCCATCATGGAGAATGTTCCACATGAATGATGCTACTCTTTAAAGTGCATAATTAAAACTGAGGGCTCTGAAGTTTAGGCCCATCCATGGATCTCCATTGATATGCAGAAGCTTCTAAAAGATTTTAAATTTTTTATCGTTTCTTTTGAGACTATGAAAGGTAAATGATAAGAATAAGTAACATATTAAAAAGGAAAATAAAGAAAAAAAATCTACTAAAGATTTTGCTTTGTTACTAGCCTGCCCCCAAACAGAAAGAAAACTAGATAAAAAGTTAATTTAAAAAGCTTAAAATGAACCTTCAGGTCAAAATGAGTTGTTTCTTGTTCAGTGATATCCACACTGGATACATGTAAGAAATGCTTTCTTTGTACTATTCATTAATGGACTCCATCCTAAGGTCAGTAATCTAGTTAAGAAAAATGCTGAGTCAAAAAGGCCACATATCAATTAAATTGGTCTTCAAAAATACAACTTTCCAGCATTTTAGTGATCTATTTAAAAAAATCTTAGGGCATAATCTACATATTTGTAAGTACATTTCCTTTAAGTCACTAAAAGTTCTTAAAATGGAAAATGCACAGGTTTAAATGTACAACATGAGTTGGCCACAGATAATGCAGTTGTTCAGGGCTCTGCTTAGAGAAACTCTATTGTTCAAATCCCAGTTTCAGGATGAGGCTGGAAAAAGGGAAGTGCATGCATTCTCCCAAGCCCTCATGAATAGGGCGAAAAAATGGAGAAAAGGGATTGCTCTGTGATCATACCCTATTCAGAACACTTTTCCTTCCTCTCTGTCTAGCAAACACACCCGCCCTCTGTCAATCGAGAATCTGCATAACAATCCTCACCTTTGATCATCCTGTATCTCTGTCATGGGCCTTTGAGATATAATCTTTCTACTCTGTTTAATCTAATAATTGTGCCTATTGAATAGAAACTTGGGGTTGGAACAATTAGTGGCAGAATTAACAATTTAAAGAAAAAATATTAAAACATTTACTAACAAGCATAAGTTCAAAGTTTATATACTCTGGGTTCTTATTTTTGCATGGTTAAAATGATTTGATCCTTGGTTGTTTCAATAAAACAAAAAAAGTTATAGGTCTGCTTTTGGAACAAGCAGGGATGAGTGCCTGTAGATTAGAGGAACAAGAGTCAGATCTAAGCCACTTGCCATTCGAAAAAAAGACAGTTTTGAGAGATTAGATTTGGTAAAAGGGGAAGAGAATTTCTTACAGCGGGGCCAGGACTAAGGAGAAAACTTCTGCTAGTGTCCATAATCATGTATGCCTTATACTGGATGAGAGTTAGGCTTATTTTAGGGGAAAGGGATTTATAAGAGCACACATACAAAAGTAAAAGCAAGTTATTCATGTCTTGGTAGGAGACCTGAGTGCATGACGAGCCAATTACTGCATGAGGGGTTTTCCTTCTGGATTAGCAAGGAGGAATGACCAGTTTCAGTTATTTACAAAAGGCTTGAAGATAAGCAATGATTGGCAAGGATGTAAAAGCCAGGGTAGAGCTAATCAAAATGACTCTTAGATCCTCAGTTAGATATAGGTAGCTTTGCAAATACATGGGCTAATGGGGCCTAGCCTCTTATATGAGAGAGAGCTAGTGGAGTCTTTACCCTCCTTGTTACCAAGGCCTGTTATCTATAAAAACTCAGCAAGGTTATTATTAATTTTCACTAAGTAAGCATTGAGTTCCTTCTGTTATGAGAGAGGTAAAAGGGTTGAGTTTTATAAGACTCATTGTAAAGTAAATTAAAATAAGTTAAAGACTGATTTTCCTGAAGTTTGAACTTTGGTTCTCTTATGGCTCACTTATAGGACTAATGACTAAAAGCTGTAAAAGTTAATCTTATACAGGAAATTTTATGTATGGTTAAAGTTGTCTACTATTATAAGGTTTTAGAAGTAGGTTTATAATACAGTTTTCTAGAAAATTTGGCATTAATAGCAAGAGTGTTGTATCAATACTAATTTAAAGTATTAACGAGATTTTTCTAAGGACTGATTTACTCTTAATGAATTAATGAGAAGATTATATAAAAGGGTTTCTTTATCTTTAGTAATTAAAAAAACAGTTCTATGTTTTTCTCAAGATAATTTTTGTGTTTTGTGCTCTCTTGCTAAATAATTTAAGACCTAAATTTTTTATTTGTTTGTCTTACTTTCTGCTGACAGTTACTTGTTTAAGCTTTTCGATATCTTTGATAAGATTCTACATTAAGTTACTTGACCTCAACGTAACTTTGGGTTGTTTACAGAGGGCTCCTGAAATGTCCAAAAGAGGATGTTAGAAACAGTCAGGCTTATTTTAATATGTTACATGATATGGAAAACATTGTCAAATTGAGTAATGTTTAATTTTCTTTGCATTATATTTGAGTTATGTGTATGGATATGTTATGTGTACATGTGTGGGTGTATATATGTATTGTGTTCCAGAATGATTTGCGATTCCAAGGAATCTTATTAGTGTTAAAGTTATCAGTCATATTGAAGGTTATTATGTCAAAGTGATGTATGTCACAAATATAGCCCAATTTCTTGGTCAACTGTAAATTCTCATCAGATCTTTAACCATGGTTGGTTCAAGTCTTATTGTCTATGGTTAATTTCTATGTTTAATGCTTTTCTAAAAGATTTTTGCAAACGACTATAGTCCTAAAGTGTTATATCTTTAAGGAAATTTATGAGGAGGATAGAAAGACGATGTGCTCTTGTAAGTATAGGTTTCTGATAATCTAATCATTGAACTGGGTTAAAAAAATGTACAGTTTCTATGGAAATAAAAATTAGCTTTCTGAACTGCTATACCAACCATTAAGCAGAATGAGAATTAAACAAAAGCAAGGATATATTTTGACAGAATTTCATGCTAAGTCAGCCAATACCAAAATTGTTAAGGTATATATCACTGGCCCATTATCTAAGATCAAATGTAAATTGTTAATATCTGTAATTTGAATGAACTCCATAAGATTGATCTAAGTCAAATTGACTGTGAAAATCTATTTAATAAGCAATACTACACACCTAAATTAAAGAGAGAAAATTAATATTTAAAAGGATGTAATTCCAGTCTTAAGCATGGATTCACTATTTGACCACCTGGTTCTTTCCAAGTCCTCTTATAGCTTTCATTATTAAAAACCTTCATATTCCAAGACTCATGGAATGGATAAAATGATTCAGATTATGAAAGTTTGATAATTTGTACAGTGGTATTGGTATAGTGACTGCTCTAAAATTGCTAAATTGTCTTACAGTCAATGTTTAGTCTGTCAAACCTGATACTGGAAACAGTTAAAACTGCAGGTGCATTTCTACTATCTAATATACCATTTAAATATTACAGAGGGATTTCACTCATTCCCATTTTCATCACATGTTTTAGCTGCATAGAAACTTTCTCATGAAGGAAGGCAATGCTGTAACAGTAGTTAAAATGTTATTAGAAAATGTGTTTCTCTCATTCCTGAAGAAATCTGAGGTGAATAAACTCTGCAAGGCTTTAATGTATTATGCCAAAGTGCATTTTAACCAGATAAAGGATGCTGTTTCTGACTCACTGACTGAGGACAATCAAGTCCTTCAAGGTCCAGAATTCGAATCTTCTGAAAATGACACCAGAGAAAGATTGCCCTGAACTGTGTTGGAACTCACAATACTAAATTCTTCTCACCACTAACACCACAGTAAAGCTTCAAGACTTTTAACTCTGGGTCACAACTCGTAAGGGATAATTTAGACTTTTGGAACTGTACAGCTGTTGCAGACTTCAAGGTACAACTGCCCAGTGAAATTTCTTCTTTGAGTCAGACATCTTAGACATGGACAACTTTGCTCAATATTGTGGATCAAGACTCTTTTGCCATCATGAAAACTTTCTGTTGTTTCTTTTCTCTCACTTCCTATTGTCCTAATTCTTTCATCTTCCCCACAGGAAAATCCATGAAACCAAAATCAGTGGTTGACTTTAGTCTAAGCTTATGTCCTAGCACAAAACCAGAAGAATTGTTGGGTTTGTGGGCTAATGCATAAAAGATCAGGAAACAATTCCACTAATGCAATTCTTCTGTTTCCAATGAGAGTCACCCTAAAACCTCAGAGTAAAAACTAGTCTTGATATTCTTTAAAAACAGATAAACTAATCTACAGTGAGGAAAGATTTCAGTAGGGTTCCCAGAGATTCACTTTTGGCAATAATGGGATACCAGTTGTATTTAAAGCTTATGCATATACTGGAGAAAGTTTTCAGATTTTGTAGCCAGTAAGACTTCCTATGGTTAAAGATGGGTAGAAGCCATCCTCCAAAAGGTAAATGATTAACATACAAGTCTAACAAAAACACTTACTGACATATCATTCTGCTTTAGATCTCAGTTTTGTTCAAGCTAGGGGCTTATGTTTGATAATCAATAAAACTAAATATTGTACTCATCTAAGTCAAAAGAAAGTAACAGGTGATGTGTTTACAGAAATAACTGACAATTCATTTGCAGACATCCTAAATGGTGAGTGAAATGCTTGGGCTTTTTCAAGGTTTTTCATATTTATACTTCTTTTAGTAGGCCTCTACTTTATTATGACTTGTGCTACTAGGCTAACAACAAAGATGAATACTTCTATTAATTAGGCTATTTTAGAGAGAGCTATGATCCTTAATCATCATGGCACTCTGAACAAGGACCACGACCGCCTAGACTCAAATACTATAAAATTGCCCATACTGTCTGAATTTTGACTTGTTTAATTTGGTTTTGTTTGTTCCATGGAAACTGTTGTTAAGAAATACAGATTGAGATTTGGGCATGGTCTACTTGATAGTTATATTTGTCCCCCTAGTGCACTATATCCTCTCGAGTCTTAAATATTTTGTATACAGCCATCCATTGAACATTCACTGATCTTGCTTTAACCGGGTCAGAGAAAACACACACCCACACACAGACACACACACACACACATATGCTGATTGTGACATCTATACAGAGCAGGAAAAAAAGTAATTTATGATGGTGATAGAGAGTGGCACCAATGGCATAAGTTTTGGCCAATCTCAAAATTGAGAGACTGACCAAAAGGGGGGAATTATTAAAGTACATTGGCCTGAGAATGTCTCCATACTCCTGTTTTAGTTTCTGTAGGCAAACCACATCACATGGAAGTCTGCTTCCTTAGTAAATTGCCAAGGTACTGCCAATCACAGCAGCTATGCTTCAATCACGGACAGCCCATCTTTTAAATCATGTTAAACACAGGCAAACATCAAGATATCTCCAATACAATTATATTTCTACCCCATTTCCTTACTTTCATTTTTTGCATATCACTTTCCCTGTCCTACACATAAATATCACTGGAGCATTAGGCTACTCAGAGTTCCTTGGAAGTCATTCTGGGAACATCCCAATTTGAATTGTTTTGCTCAATTAAACTCCACTAAATTAAAAAAAAAAGAGTATAAAATCATATCATGTGATTGCAGCTGAGAGAATAAAGATAACAATCACATTACAATGGAGTTTTAGAAAAATTAAATTACCTTCTGATATGACTTCTGGTATGAAATAAGGGCCCACCATAATAGCACTTACAGACAAAATATTAATATAGTGTTTAAGTTATCTAAAATTTTAATTTAAGAATATTAATAAAGTGTTAGAGATGAATAGCAGTCTTTTATCTAATCAAGATTTCTTACTAAAACAGAGGCAGTAAACAGTTGCTGTTGTTTGTAAAATCGACCTGTTGGAGAAAATAGAGACAAACTAGTCAAAACAAAACCTGTAATCTATTGACATGAAGCCAAGGCATATGGAAGCATGTCACACTTTTAAGCTTTTCACACTTGCACTTTCTTATCAGGCATTTCATGCATATTTTATAAAACTCAAAAGGTATGAAATAGTAGATAGTAAAATATATTCCCCTTTCCCTCTTCTACAAACATCTAGTTCTCTTCTCAGAGGTTATCATTGTTATCAGTTTCTTGTGTTTTCTTCTGGAGGCAATTTATGCATATGTGTGTGTTTGTAGGTATAGTAAATTTCCCTTCTTATCTGATTATTTATGTGTATGTGTGAGCACAATTCCACACAAATAAACAACTGAATCTTTTATATATCCATCTCACCTTCTTTTACGCAATAAATAGAATATACAGTTTTATAAGCCTAAATATACAAATATGAATTTATATTTATTCTTTTATTCATAAATAAGAACTATTAAAGTAATGGTGTCTGCTTTTATTTTTCTTAACAGTATACGTCTAGAAAATCATACCAGTACCTAAAGAGCATCTTTATACTTTAGTGGCCTGGTACTACATTTGTTTATATACCATGGATAATCAAGATTTTCTAATATCAGTGTCAGCAGGTGGCATGGGGGTTAAGGTGCTGGACTCTCACATAGCTGACCACAATTCAAGTCCTGGACCTGGTGGCTTGCTTTCTCACTCTCCCTTTCTCTCTCTCTCTGGTCAAATTGAATGATAATAATAATTAATAAAATTAAATAAAATAATTCTATAAAATATTTTCTAATATTATTTTAATGAATATTATATACATATATTATTTCCACATATGCAAGATTATCTCAAAGAATAAAGGGTAGACCTGCTTTAAAAAATTTAAGGATATTTAAAATTAATATGTATTCTTCTTTAAAATATTATTTATTGAAGTATACCACAAATAGAAAAACATCCCAATCATGAAGTATATTAATTAATGAATTATGACAAAATTTATGACAAAATAAAAAGACCCTGGTAATAAATGGAAGATTATCAGCTCTCCAGAAGCATCATTTCTGCTTTTATACAATTATAAATCTTTCCATTTCCCTGAAGGCAATAATTATCATAAATTATAAGACTGTATATTCTTTCACCTATTTTGTAAAAAATATTAATGAAACTACATGGTAAGTATTGCTTTGTCACTGGATTCTTTCACAAAATATTATGAGATTTATCCTTATTGTTCTGCATAGCTGAAGTTTGTACATATTTATTTAAATATGTCATTTTTTATGCATGTACCATAATTTATCCATTTTTCTATTTATAGTCTTTCATTTTTTTCCCATTTTTGATTAACATGGAAAATGTTGCCATGCATATTCTTGTACATATTCTTTGGTGCACATGTGTTACCTATGACTAGTTCTGTTAGGCGCAAATATAAGAATGAAATTGCTAGGGCATGAGATATATGTATATTTTGGTTTAGTATATATTCCCAAAACATTTTTCAGAGTGCTATATTATCAGTGTAGGAGAATCTGACCTATATCTTTACCAGTACTAGGTGTTGGGAACTTTTTTCTTAAAATTTAGCCATGCTGATGGGGTGTTGTGGCATTTCATTGCAGTTAATTTGCATTTCTCTGGGGACTAATGGAGTTGGATACACATTCTCTTTTTTCTTATTTTTTTAAATATATATTTGTTATTTACATTTAATTATTATACATCTTTACAGTGTAAACCATGGCTTTTCCAGGCATGAATACAGTGCATATCAGTCAAGACAAAAACATTACCATGTACATTATCATTAGCCAATAACTTTTAATTTTTATGCCAATTAAATGTATTGTTTTGTTCCCCTATTCCCTTCCCTTCCTCCCCCCTATTACCCATCTCTTTATTACCCCTATTTTTACTATCTCTAATATCTAGTTGCCCGCTCTGATATCATACCTTTTAGTCATTCAGTTTCTGTTATAGAGCTCGGACATTCAGTATATATTGAGCAGACACATACAAAATCTGTCTTTCATAGTTTGGTGTGCTTCATTTAGCATTGAATCTTTCATATTCATCCACTTTGTATCAAATGTCATGGTCTCATTGTTTTTTTTTTATGACTAAGTAGTATTCCATAGAGTACATATGCCATAGTTTTTCAATACACTCAGCTATTTTAGACATTTGGGTTTATTCCATGTCCTAGCAATTGTAAATAATGCTGAAATAAACATAGATGCGTAAGAGTTTTTCTGACTGAGGGTTTTCCTATCCTTTGGATAAATACATAAGAGTGAAATTGGTAGGTAATAAATTTCATAGTATGGTAGTTCTATCTGTAGGTTTCTGAGGAATCTCCATATAATTTTCCACAGTGGTTGTACTAATTTACACTCCCACCACCACAGTGGTTGTTCTAATTTACACTCCCACCAACCACGGCCCTGCCACATTTACTCTTTATTTTTTACATTTTAGCTATTCTGACCTGGATTAAGTGATATCTCATTGTAGTTTTTATTTGCCTTTTCCCTTATGATAAAAGGTGTTTAGTATGTTTTAATATGCTTTTTGGCTGTTCATATGTCTTCCTTGGAAAGCTGAATGCTCAGCCCATTTTCTGATCTTTTAATTAGATTGATTCATTTTTTGCAGTTTAAGCTGCTTGAGTTCCCTGTGTATTCTGGTAATGAGAACTTTTTGGATTTTCAGTGTTGCAAATAATTATTCCTCAATCTGTAGTGTCATTCTTTTGTTAGGGGGAATCCAGAGGGTTGCCAAAGGGTGAGTATGCTCTGAGAGGGACAGAAAGAAGGGAATGAAAAATCACCCCAAGGGGAGATGGCTACACCATAATCCCTTATCTAATTCTCTCAGGAGTCTAGGCATGCACTCACACCTGCCTAGTGTAATTTTCAAGCCACTGGGTCCAGGACTTGAACATGATTGGCCATGTGGGAATCCAGTGCCTTTACTACCAGGCCACCTGCTGGCCCCTGTAGCTTATTTTTGCAATTTAATGGAAGTTTTAAAAGAATGATGGCTTCTAAATTTTGTTTAGTTTAATTTATGAATATTTTTCTTTCTGTTCAGTGCTTTTTTTTGTGATAATTTTAATGAAAATATTTGCTTAAGTAAACATCATGAATGTATCTACTATATCTAAAAACTATTTTTTTTCATTTACATTTAGATCTACAATCTTCCTGAAATCTATTTTTGTGTATTGTTGAAGTAGGTGTCTAGTAACATTTAGGCCTATATGAATTAACCATTAATTGGTCTAGAATTGCCATGGGAATATATATGCATGAATCTGTGTCTGCACTCCCTTTTTTTTTTGATAGACCTATTTGAACTTTCATCACCCTATTCCTGTAATGTAGTAATCTGGATTTCTTCTTTAATATTTTCTTGATTTATTCTTGCCACTTTTCATAAGCATTTTATAAGCATCTATTAACTTTATTTTTAAATAGCTTCTGGGATTTTGCTGTAGTTGTAATGAATCTACAGAATATTGTGAAGAGAATTGATATCTTTAAGATATTGACTCTTCCAATTATTAAACATTATTTATTTGGATCTATAAATTTTATCACTAATATTTTGAAGTTCTCATTCACAATTCTGAATTTTCTTATTTTATTTCCTTTAAATGTGAATCGATTTTTTTTCTTTCCTGGCAGATTTTTTGTTTTCATTTTTGAAACACTGTAATTTTGTTAGGATAAATTTCATAGTAGATCGTACTATGTCTATTTTCCCCAGCAATGATACTTATGCTATTTCAATATATAGATTTAAGTCTTGTTTTATTTCTGAAAATATTTTTGAATGATATAATTTTTTCCTGTTCTATTAGTTTTCTTCTGGAAATCCAATTTTTTATATTGAATAGCTTCCTCTGCTTTCCATGTTTATGATTTTCTCTCTAATACTTTTTAATTCCTTATTACTGCATTTTAATATACTCATTTATCTCCACTCTCTCTTCTCAGTCTTTCAGATGTTCTTGAAATGCCTATTCATTTTTTGCTGCTTCCAAATTAACTAATTTCTTCTGTCATAGTATTTTAGCCTGAGTTTCCCAGAAAGCAGTGCCTGAGGCAAAGAATTGTAAGCTACTAATTTACTAGGAAATATAATTTTCGAGAACAAGACAAGTGAGGCAGGGAAGCAGTGATAGGCAACAAGAATAAATTCTCAATCTGGCCACTACTAAGTGGACCAATTGTTTATCATAAAGTGAATTGAAGAAGTATATAAACTCTGTCTTAGGACACTATTCAGGAGAGAATGGCAAATAGATTTACCTACTGATGATCAAAATCTACATAAAGGATTAATTTCTTCCCACGTCCATTTTGTGCCTTCATGATCACCTAGTATAGTACCATGACATTTCACACCTGCGCCAATAGGGAAGCTCCCAGAGTGAGAGATGAGAATATAGAATGTAGACATGAGGTGAAAGATACTGTCAGTTCACAAATGAAGTTTATTAGTCAAAAGTTGTGTTGACCACAATAGAATTGAAACATTTGGACAGCACTTTAGCTTTTTGGAGGCTTGCCTAGTGATATAATGAGACATTTATAATTGAAGTTCTTAGTTGTTTTGACCTATTGGACAATAGTTGCAATTGCTTATTTGGTGACTTTTCTCTTATTGGGACATGGTTGTTTAATGATTTTTGACAGCTACAGCTGCTTCTGTTCATCTCCTAGAATTCAGGAATATGTTTTCTTGCTTCCATTGTGTAGCAGAAACTAACTTCATTTTTAAAGTTTCCTAATTGTTATCTGGGATAATAACTTCCACCATTTCAAGTTTCTTTATCTGCTGATCAACTGATCTAAGGAGCCCAAAGTGGTCAAACAGTTGCCACAGATCTTATTGTATATTCTGGTAGAAACATTCCTCTCCAGTGAACCAGCATCTCTTATCCAATAAAGCACCAATTTTCAGGGATTATAGGTAACATATACTGCATGAGTGGCTCACTGACAATGATAATTTGTGGACATTTGTCTGTTACTCTTTCTTTTCTCTATCTATGTACCATAGCTACTAGTTCCAGAGCACCATGTATCAGCAATTGGTAAAGTACATATATTGTATACTGAAACTCACTGCCTAATGCTTCAGATCATTGTCCTTAAGTTGTAAAATTAAATTAATTTTTAATAGGTATTTTTTGTTATAGGGTGTATGCACTCACCAAAGAGACATCAAGAAACAGAGAGTGAGAAGTCACCTCCTAGGGGGGATGGCCATGACACCATCCCTTGTCCTCCATTCTCCTCTTGGAATTTTGGGCATGCTCACACATGCACCTGACATGAGTTTTAAGCTGCTGGGTCTGAGACTCAAACTGTGGTTGACTATGTGGGAGACCAGCAATGTAGCCATTATGTCATCCGCTGGTCTCTTAAACTAGTTTTTAAGCCATTCTCCTGTTGTTTAGGCCATTTATATTTTTTGACTGGTAGGACTCAGAGTAAAAATAGTGGGTCATATAGTCAAGTCATGTATCTACTATACCATCTACTTTATCATTAAAAGACCCTCTTGAGAATGGAGGAGAAGGGATTGCAGCGTGATCATCCCCCCTGGGGGGTGATTTCTCGCTTTCTGTCTCTATGTCTCTCTCTGTCTGTCTGGCGAGCGCACGCGCCCTACAGTGAAAATCTCTCAAAAAAAAAAAAAAAGACCCTCTTGATGTGTTAGGCAACATAATGGTCGTTCTGTATGGTAATGTCTTTGAGTTGACTATCATGCACTGTATTCATGCTGGAAAAAAAGCATGTTGTACACTGTAAAGATGTACAGTGATTAAATGTAAATTAAAAATAAAATAAAGACAACTTCAGAATTCCTGAAACCCGTGAATATGGGTTACATAGCTAACAGGATCTTAAAGGTATGATTGAGTTATGGCTCTTTTTTTTTTTTTTTTTGAGAGGTTTTCGCTATAGGGCACATGCGCTCGCCAGACAGACAGAGAGAGACATAGAGACAGAAGGCGAGAAATCACCCCCCAGGGGAGATGGTCACGCCGCAATCCCTTCTCCTCCATTCTCCTCTCGGGATCTTGGGCACGCACGCACACGCGCCTGGCGTGAGTTTTAAGACACCAGGTCCGGGATGCAAACCACGGTTGACTACGTGGGAGTCCAGAGACATGGCCATTATGCTAACTGCCGGTTCCCGAGTTATGGCTCTTGAGATGGGGAGATTATTGGAAATTATCTGGGTGGGTACAATCACATAACATGAATCGTTAAAAGTAGATTCTTTGCAGTAGTAGTCAGAGAAGTAGCTGTGACTGTGAAAGACTGTCCAGACCATCAGCACTGCTGGCTTTGAGGATGGAAGCAAGAGACTATGAATCAAGAAATATGAGCAGCCTTCACAGACTGTGGAAGTCCAGAAAACAAATAGATTCTCCCCTTCACACTCCAGAAAGGAATGCAGCCCTAACAACACTTTGATTTTACTACAGTGAGATCTGTGCTGGATTTCTAACCTACACAGCTACAAGAAAATAAATAAGCATTGTTTAAGCCACTGAATTTGTGGTAATTTGTTATGGCAGCAACAGAAAACTAATACAATTGTTCTGAGACCATATAGTGTGGGATAATATATCAATACATCAGAAATGCTGTAAACCCTCCCACAGCAATGCTAGAAAAGGAACTGTAGACAGTTAAAAGGCAAACCAATATCCAGAGTATTTATTGATTCCAGGGAGGATTAATTGTTCCTCTCTCCAAGGGAAAAAATGTTCAATGGAGATAACCTAGGTGACCTGCCACACAGTGCCTGACCCGTATTACTGATTAGTGGTTCCATATCAGCCATATAACATCAATGTCTCCTGCTAGCAGGTTGAGCATTCAGCCGAGGCAGTAGCTAGGTCAGTCTTTGTGAGAGAGAGCTCATGCTATTGGCCACATGTATTTTTCTAAGCCTACAAAAAAATAAATCTAGTCACTTCCCACTTCCCGATGAATCTATACATCCTGTATACATAAGATGGTTTTCTCCTTCATACCATGTGGATGATGAAGTGTTCTGTACATAGTTCTGCTTAACTAGTGGGAAGATTTTTATTTCATCACTGACTTTTAGAA
Organism: Tupaia belangeri chinensis; assembly: GCF_000334495.1. Lineage (NCBI taxonomy): Eukaryota > Metazoa > Chordata > Mammalia > Scandentia > Tupaiidae > Tupaia > Tupaia belangeri. The sequence continues at coordinate 528,783 of NW_006205663.1, forward strand.
CCACCCTGAGTGGGACTGTTCATTTTCAGCTAGCAACTCATTTTTAGCTAGCACCAGCATAGTGCTTGAATCCATCTGTAAAACAAGCATAAGGTTCTTACTCCTGTGTTGGTTTGTAACCCTCATGAGACACAGGTGTATGTTGAGGGGAAAACATTGGTGTCATATAGGTAAGTGCGATAGGTGCTCAATCTTTCTGCTAGAGGCCAGCAGGATACAAAAAGTTTTTTTTTTTTTTAATTTAAGAATTGTTCTCTGATATATAATGTTTAATCTGGTACCCTTGAGTTCTGTCCTATGATACTCTTGGCTTGCCACAGGCCTCACCAGCACCAATAGAACTTGCACATATATGGTTTATTTTAGAGTGCTCTCTTTCTCTGAGCTCCACTTAAAACTTACATCCTTTCAATTCAGCATTGGAATAGTATGATCAGTATTATTAAGTGCAATACTATATATGTGCTCTCTAAATTCTAAAGATGTTTATCAGAACTTGTATCACTTCTTTAGTGATAGCTGTATAATGTATAACTTGCTTTT
>NW_006205663.1:540685-570353 GCF_000334495.1 Tupaia belangeri chinensis
TATATATATATATATACATATATATATATATATGTTTTCCCAGCATGAAAACATTGTATATTTGTCCAAAGGCATTACCATACACATCAACAGATAATTTTCCATTTTTATGTTGATTAAATGGTTTGTTTCCTTTTTTCCCCTTGACTCACTGCCTTCTACCCACTTTACTTCCCAGCTCCCTCCCACAATGTTTCTAGTATCCACATTTGCTCTACAAGTTTTTATACCTTCCTGTCTTTCCATTTTGGCCACAGAGTACAGATATTCAGTACATATTGAATGACAACATAACAATGCCTCTCTTTCACAGTCTGGCTTACTTGGCTCAGCACTAAATCTTCTGTATTCATCCACTGTCTATCAAATGCCAGGATCTTGTTTTTTTTATGTATGAGTAGTATTTGATAGTATATATGTGCCACAATTTTTCAATTTACTCACCTGTTTGTGGAAAGATGAATAGGTAGGCTCCATGTCTTAACAATTGTGAATAATGCTGCAATAAACATGGATGAGCAAGTGTTTTTCTAACCAAATTTATTCCTGTCCCTTGGGTAGATACCCAGGAGTGGACCTCCTGGACCATATGGTAGTTCTATTTTTATGTCTTTGAAGAAACTCCATGTGTTCTCCATAGTGACTGAACTAATTTGCATTCCCACAAACAGTGTAGAAAAGTTCCCTTTTCACCACATCTTCACTAGAATTTATCATTCTTTATGTTTTTAAAACTTAGCCATTCTGACTAGGGTTAGGTGGTATCTCATTGTGGTTCAGATTTACATCTCCTTTATGATAAGGAATGTTGAATATTCTCTCATATGTTTTTTGGCAGTTCATATGTATTCCTTAGAGAGTTGTCTGTTTTAGTAATTTGCCCATCTTTTAGTTGTATTGATTAATTTTTTGTTGGTAAACTGCTTGAGTTCCCTGTATATTTTGGTAATCAGTTCTTTATCTGAGGGAGTGTTCGCAAATACATTCTCCCACTCTGAGAGTTGTCTTCTCACTCTAATTACTGTTTCTTTTGCTTTGCAGAAGGTTTTTAACCTGATAGAATTCTACTTGTCTATTTTTTGGATTATTATCTGTGTTTTGGAGGTCATATTTAAGAAGTCTTTGCCTACTCTGATGTCTTCAAGAGTTTCTCCTCTGTTTTCCACCAGTAGTTTTATAGTTTGAGGGTTTTGTTTTATTTCTGGAGAGAGATTTTTGCTATAGGGCATGTGCATTCACACATGGGTTATATAGACTGAAAGTAAGAAATCACCCCCCAGGGGATAGCTATGCTACAATCCTTTCTCCTCCATTCTTCTCTCAGGATCTTGGGTATGCAGACACAGATGCCCAGCATGAGTTTTAAGTCACTGAGTTCAGGACTCAAACTGTGGTCGACTATGTAAGAGTCCAGAGATGTAACTATTATGCTATCTGCCCATCCCTTAGTTTGAGGTTTTATGTTTAGATCTTTTATCCATTTTGGATTGACTTTTGTTAATGGTGAATGACAGGGGTACAGTTTCATTTTTCTGCAGGTGGATGTCCAGTTTTTCTTTTTTTTTTTTTGGAGAGATTTTCACTGTAGGGCGCGTGCGCTCGCCAGCCAGCCAGACAGAAACATAGAGACAGAAAGCGAGAAATCACCCCCCACGGGGGATGGTCACGCCGCAATCCCTTCTCCTCCATTCTCCTCTCGGGATCTTGGGCATGCATGCACACGTGCCCGGCGTGAGTTTTAAGCCACCAGGTCCGGGACACAAACCGCGGTCGACTATGTGGGAGTCCAGCGACATAGCCATTACGCTAACTGCTGGTTTCCAAGAGAGATTTTTTAAAGAGAGATTTTAGCTATAGGGAATTTATACTTGCCAGAGAGTGTGTGTGTGAGAGAGAGAGAGAGACAAAAAGTGGGATATCACCCCCACCCCCCCGTGGATGGCCACATCACAATCCCTTCTCCTCCATTCTGTTCTTGGAATCTTAGATGCATACACACATGCACCCAGAATGAGTTTTAAGCCACTGGGTCTGGGACTCAAACCATAGTCGACTACCTGGGAATACAGTGACATAACCATTATGCCATCTGCCGGTCCCTTTGAAAGGATAGTCTAGCAGGTTCTGAACCATTTGACCCATAAAGATTTCACTTAACTGGAAAGCCCCAACACTTTGTGAGTTTTATCTTCCACCCTATGGTTTGTGTTGTACCAGGGCATGTAGATTACTTGCCATTTCATGTTTACTACACTTAATCAGTATAATATTATCAATAGAGTGGGCAAGTGACATGGTCTGGCATAGTATCAAGGTAATGAAGGTTGCTATTTACTATATATGGCAGAAAGCAAGAAAGATAATATGTCCTTAGGGCAAAACAATTAATCGATATTGCTGTTCCTGACACATGAAAGTAAGCTGTTTTGATCCTTTCTAGTGATGAGGATTGAGACAACATTTTCCAGATTGATTGATAATGAGAGCCAGGGGCTGTGCTGATCTGTTCTAATTCATACCGCAATGGCCAGTATGTCAAAGGAAATGTATCTATATTTGTGTGCCTATATATATATATATATATATATATATAATCAGAGAGAGGTATTTTTGACTGTATCTAATATATATCCAGTTACAGAGTTGTAGACATGCATATGTACAGAATATGTTTATTAACCTATTGGACACATGGTGAGTAGGATTTGGGCAGAAACTCCATTTATCATCTCCATAAACCTCCATTTTAACTAGTGGATCATGATGGTATTTTCTGGGGGGTGAGGGGCGGTGGGTGAGTATCAGTGTCACTTCAGATTCTATAGCTAGTAGCTCTTGAAAAGTCTGGATATTCTCCATTAACCAATGTACAGTTACCATGAAAAATGGCTGATGTTTTCTTGGGAAAGGACTAGGGGATGTTTGCTAGATAAACTTGTTGAGGTATGTCAGGGACCAGCTTCCTTTTCGGTCAATGCTCTCTGACTCTGTGACCTGGCTTAGATCTTTAAACTGAGTAAGGAGTTGTTGTTTTTAATTGAAGTGTTTAATTTCAGCATTTCTCTCTCTCTCTCACACACACACACACACACACACAAACATAAGCATACTTTCTCTTTCTTAGTTACCAAACTGAGTCACACTAGTCAGCTGCCCATCTATCTTGCCCTTAAAATACCATTATCTATAACTCACTGTCAAAAATAAGTGTGATTCAAGACACTAAAGTTTTTTTTTTTTCCCTTTATAAGAGAAAAGGGCATGGGGGAAGAATCAGAGATAGATATTTTTGAGTATATCTCATTGAATGTCCCCTGATTTGTACTGAAACTTTCCTGCCTGTTTTATGATCATTATTTTCACCTCCTTCAAATGCCTATTGGCCTCTGTCACTCCACAATTCCATTTTCACTGATGCTGCAATGTCAAGTTTTATGGAAGTATCACCCACTGTGAATGGTTGCAGGGAGCATCTTAAAGTGGATACAGTCTTTGTGCTCACGCTGCAGGGCATGTGAAAGCTCTAAACAAAGGCATAATGTACTGCTGGGCAATATTAACTAGATTGAATTCAGTTTTATGACTAGGTCAGACAGAAACTAGCAGTAATCTGAGCATTAGCCAGAGAAGACCAAGAGAGGATTGTTTCAAACCACTAGGTGCTCCACAGGTGAAGCACATGGCTTTCCCTTCCCTGTGAAAAAAGAAGTACAGAATCCCTCAGGGGATGATAGGTCTGCCTGGCCCCCACTTTTATTTCTTCTCTTCTTTCTGAATCCACAGCTCTTCCCCTCGGGGTACCTTCTCTTTTTGCCCTTGTACTGGGGCAAATGGTGATCTTAGAAGACAGCCACCACTGCTAATTTCAAAGATGCCAGTGTTCCTTGAATCTTGAATTGGTCCTTTTTTTATTATCTTAATAAAGAGTTGTTCTCTTGGCCTTCCAGACTATTGTTAGGCAGAGGGGTCTCAATTATCATATAGTACTGATTCTCTAACATTTCTACATCCTTGGGACTTAGGATCCCTTCCCCAATGCCATGCTAAGGAAGTTTTGTCACCTTCAATTATTTGCCACAGATTATCATCAGGGCCAAGATTCGAGGAGCTGAATCCAACACACTATTTTAACTGACTGCAAGTGTCTTTGACAGAACTTTTAATCTCAGGTATTGATTGAATTCATATTTTGCCTTAAGTTCTGCTCATTTTGATCCACCATCCTCAAAATCTACTTTCTCATGAGTCTCTCAGTTTCTGCTCATACATATTAGCCAGGGCTGGCAATGTCTATAACTTATTTCTTCCTGGGCCTACAATACTGTATTTGTACTTGAATGTGCCAATGCCTGATTCTAGTTATCAGGCTGATGTCAATAAGTAGTGATAGGGGAATATTTTTTTTAGGATATACAGCATCACCTTATAAGATACCTATATTATGTGAAGACATAATCTTTTTTTTTTTCATTTTGAGAGGTTTTTGCTATAGGGTGCATGCACTTGCCAGAAAGAGAGAGAGACAGAGAGACAGAAAGCAAGAAATCACCCCCCCAAGGGGGATGGCCACACTGCAATCCCTTCTCCTCCATTCTCCTCTCAGGATCTTGGGCATGCACATACACATGCCCAGCATGAGTTTTAAGCCACCGGGTCCAGGACGCAAACTGCGGTCGACTACATGGGAGTGCAGTGACATAGCCATTATGCCAACTGCTGGTCCCTGAAGTCATATCTCAAGGCATGGGTAGGTTGCTCACCTTTGACAAATTGAAAAGGTTCAGGAAACTATATGGAAAAGGTGCTCTTGGCTTATAAACTCTGGTGTTTACATCCCAAGTCTCATTGTAATAGTTTTCTGTAAGGATTTTAAATTTGCTGTAGAAGACCTGGTGAGGCTGTTCTAATAACTGTCCTTTGCAACGTACATGCTCTTATAATTAAATTATGAGCCAGTTTATTCAACAGTTGAAGCAGATGAGAGTTTCCTTTATAGCATCCATAAATGCCATCTGTATTTCACAGAATGTCTTAGATTGGCAATTGCCTACCTGGAGATTATCATTTTGTTTTTGAATGCTTCTAATCCTGTTGACAGAATTCAATCCATTTCACAATTCTTTAAACTATCATTTTCTTTGTACCCTTCAAATACTTCTGGCACTGTGATCCTCAATAATTCATCTTCCAATGGTATCTCATCCTACTTAGCCACAGATAAAAGGGTTAAAAATGGTTGGAACACTGCATGACCGGTATTATTGTCTCTCCATGTAATGTCAGCTCTGAGTTTTATATCGCCATCTGACTCGAGAGTAATCCATCTTCAAATCACATCCTACGGGTCTCATTCCTGGAATAACTATAGTATCAACTCTTACCCTGAGTTCCTCAGAAAGTAGAAAGATAGGTAAAGAGTTATGTGTGACTTACTCTATTAAGTAATGCCACTCCATGTAGCAAGAATGAGAGATGGGAGAACCAAGGTTGGAGCTGAGAGGAAAAGACAGTATAGGTAAAATTTATCAAGCCTGCCGTGACTTTCTGTAAAAGATTTCTCTATATTCTAGGGTCTTCTAGAAATTCATAAAATACACATTAGAGCAGCCTTATTGTAAGAAAATGATAGGGGCAGAATTTAGACACTGCTTCCTATCTCCTATTGTTCAAATGATAGTCACAAACAATGTCAATGCCTTTATGTTTCCAAGTCTCATATGTGTGTGGCAGAAGGTAAAGCAAGAAACAAGGCTCTGCTCAAATTATGTTTGTCACCTATTGCTAAGTATCCATGCAGAAATAGTTACTATCTTAAGACCTGGAACAGAGAGAGGTAAGGGTGAGGGAATATGAACTGTCTGATACATACTTTTTTTCTTTTTCAATGCTTTCATGAGCTCACATTTCACATCCTTGTGTTATCTTTCATATGCTCTTTTATGTCTTCATTTGCTCTTAGAGAGGTAGTTTGGTAGTTTTTCTTAATTAAATGTTTCCTTGTACAATTCATGGCAATGTATTTGATCACAGTTTCCATCTACTCTATCAATTTTTCTCTGGTGTGGTTTTTGTAAATTTTTAAAATTTCCTTTAATTGCATCTGTTAAGATTTGTACTTTGTGCTGTAAAGGTCTCTGGGCTTGACAAGTACATGCTGTCATGTATCAACCATACAGAATGGTTTCACCACTGTGAAAAATCTGTGCTTCACCTTTTTGACCTTTTGCCCCTCTCCTCAAACATCTGGCAACCACTGATCTCTTTACTGTCTCTATAGATTTGCCTTCTCTAGAATGCCATATCATTGTATATGTATTCTTTTCATACATCAGTCATACAGTCTTTCAATCATACAGTATGTAACCTTTTCAAGCTGGGTGCTTTCATTTAGCAATATGCCTTTAAAATTCATTCTTTCAGTGTGCATGTGGTCTGAAAACTCCTTTCTCTATATAGCTGAGTAACAATCCATTTTGTACACGTACTACAAGTTATCCATTCACCTATTGAACTGCAACTTGGTTACTTCCATTTTGTGGATGATGAATAAAGCTACTAGAGAAACCAGCAGATGCCATAATGATTATGTCGCTGCACTCCCACATAGTCGACTATGGTTTGAGTCACAGACCCAGTGACTTGAAACTCATGCTGGGTGCGTGTGTGTGCAAGCACAAAATTATGAGACAAGAATGGAGAGAAGGGATTGTGGCATGGCCATCCATTCCCTCCCTGGGGTGTGATTTCTTCCTTTCTATCTCTCTGTCTCTCTCTGTCTCTTCAGCAAGTGCACGCACTCTACAGCAAAAATCTCTTTAAAAAAAGCTACTAGAAAAATTTATGTGCAGGGACCAGTTGATGGTGTAAGGTTACGTCGCTAGACTCCCACTCAGTTGACCGCAGTTTGAGTCATAGGCCTGGTGGCTTAAAACTAATGCCGGGAGCACGTGTGTGCGTTCCCAAAATCCCAAGAGGAGAATGGAGGTGAAAGGACTGTGTCATGGCCATCCCCTCTGGGGTGGGTGATTTCTCACTTTCTGTCTCTCTGTCTCTCCAGTGAGCACACGTGCCCATAGCAAATATCTCTCTCTCAAAAAAAAAAAAAAAAAGAAAGAAACAAAAATTTATGTGCAGATTTTTAAGTGAACATAAATCTTTAAATCAATTGGTTTAATATCTAGGAATGTGATTGATGGGTTGCATGAACCAATAATGTTTAGCTTTTGAAGAAACTGACAAACTATCTTGTGAAGAGGCTATACCATTTTATGTTCCCACTATCAATAAATGAGAGTTCATGTTGTTCTAGAACTTGCCAGTGATTGGTTTTGTCCACATTTTGGATTTTAGGAATTCTGATAAATGTGTAGTGGTATCTCACTTTTTATTTCACAATTCTCTGATGATGAATGATGTTGACCATTTCTTTTTTTTAAGAATTATTTATTTATTTTTATTTATTCATTCATTTATTTTAATTTGCTCAGAGAGAGACACAAAGAGAGAGAGAGGGAATGTGAGAAAACAAGCCACCAGGTCCAGGACTCAAACCATGGTTGGCCATGTGGGAGTGTCCAGTGCCATAACCATCACGCCACCTGCTGGTCCCGAGCATTTCTTTATATGCTTATTTTGCATCTATAATTTTCTCAAGGATGAGACATATGCTTAGAACTTTTGCCTATTTTTAAATTGGGTTGTTTTCTTATTGTTGAGTTTTAAGGTATTTTATGCTTTGGGGATACAAGTCTTTTAACAGATACGTGATTTGCAAATATTTTCTTCCAGTCTATGGCATGCATTTTTAAATATTCTTGATAGTGTCTTTTCCACAGTAAGAGTTTTTAACTTTTGATAAAGTCCAACATTAACTCATTTTCTTTCATGGATCATGTTTTGGTGTGTGGCATACAAAAATAATTTCCAGGTCCAAGTTATTAGATTTTCTCCTATGTTTTCTTTGCAAAATTTTATAATTTTGAGTTTTATATTTACATATATAAAATCCCATTTGAATTAATTTTTGTGAAAGTTATAAGGCCTGTGTCTAGGATGATATATTCACACACGGATATCCAATTATTCTAACATTAATTGTTAAAAAGACTGCTCTCTTCATTAAATTATTTTTGATCCTCTGTCAAATGTTATGCTATCTTAATTACTATAGGTTGATAATAATAAATTGTGCGGTTTGAATGCTCCAACTTTATTTTTCTTTAGTATTGCATCAAATCTTTCCATAAAACCCCTATTAATCAATATGTCTATATGTATAAAATATCTTGCTTGGATTTTCATTTGGTTTCATCAGATCTGTGTCTGAAGTTGGGAATGGTAGACATTTAACATTATTGAATTTCCTATTTTATCAACAAGAAATAGCTTTCTACTTATTTAGATCCTTTTTGGTTTTTATTTAGTTTTTTGTTGTAGAGTGCATGCTTTCATCAGAGAGAGAGAATGACAAAGAGAGAGTGTGAGTGAGAGAATTCACATCCCAGGAGGGATGGCCACACTGCAATTCCTGTTTCTACATTCTCCTCTCATAATTTTGGGCGGGAACAAACATACATGTTATTCAAGTTGCTAGGTCCAGGACTCAGCCCAAACTGCACAGTTGGTTATGTGGGATTTAGCAGCTGTTTAGCCACTATGCCACTTGCTGGCCCTCTTTGTGTGTGTGTATTTTTTTTTCTTTTACATTTAATCACTATAATAGAATGACTGGAGCACTAGGGGAATCAGTGTCCTCTGTTCTTCTGACTGCCTCTCCAAGTGAGGACTCTCTGCTCTATAAAAGACTGCGGATGAGGGAGATTAGAGTCCCAGAATCATCATCATCATTAATCTTTACAGTGTACACATGGTTTTTCCTAGCATGAGTAAAGTGCATATTATTCAAGTCAAATATATTACCATATACATTATCATCAGCAGATAACTTTTCATTTTTGTATCTATTAAATGTGTTATTTGGGGAGACATGGTGGTTAAAGGCACTGGACTCCCACATGGCCAACTGCAGTTTGAGTCCCAAACCTGGTGGCTTGCTTTCTTGCTTTCCCTCTCTTTGTCTGTCTCTCTCTGGTCAAATAAAAAATAATAATAATAAATAAAGTTCAATAAAATAATTACTAAAAAACCCCACAGTGTTTGTTTTTTATCACCCAACCCCCTGCTTTACACCCCCTATAATCCAACTCCTCTACCCACCCCCTCCAATACTGTCTCTAGTATCTACAGTTGCCCTTCTTGTTATAATAGCTTCCAATCTTTCAATTTATGGTATAGCATGCAGACACTGGGTATATATAGAGTGGGGACATACAATGCCTATCTTTTATAATCTGGCTTGCTTCACTTAGCATTAAATTTTTCGTATTTGTCCACTTTGTATCAAATGTCAGGACCTCTTTCTTATGGCTGAGCAGTATTCCATATTCTTTGATTTTTCAAAATCAGAGATTATTTTTTAGTTTTCTTTGTACAGACCTTGTATGTTTTTTGTTAGATTTATACCTTAGTATTTCAAGTTTTGGTCATATTGTAAATGGGATTTTTAAAATTTTAAAATTCTATTGTTCACTGCTGGTATATAGAAAAGTAATTGGGGGCCAGATGGTGTAGAAGTTATGTCATTGAACTCCCACATGGTCAAGTGGGATTCCAATCCCGGACATGGTGGCTTGAAAATCATGCTGGGTACGTGTGTGTTTGTGCCCAAGATCCTGGGAAGAGAATCAAGTAGAAGGAATCGCAGCATGGATATTCCCCATGGGGGGTTTTTTTTGAGAGGTTTTTGCTATAGGGCGCGTGCACTCACCAGAGAGACAGAGAGACAGAAAGCGAGAAGTCACCGCCAGGGGGGATGGCCACACCGCAATCCCTTCTCCTCCATTCTCTTCTCAGGATCTTGGGCACGCACGCACACACACCCGGCTTGTTTAAGCCTCCAGGTCCGGGACTTGCACCACGGTCGACTACATGGGAGTCCAACCACATAGCCATTATGCTAACTGCTGGTCCTGGGGGGAGGGTGATTTTTCACCTTACCCCTACCCTACTGTCTTTCTCTCTCTCTCTTTCTGGTGAGCACACACACCCTAAGGCAAAAATATCCTAAGAAAAGGGGGAGGCAAGTAGGTGGCATGGTGGTTAAGGTGCTACACTCCCACATAGCTGACTACAGCCATTGGAGTCCTGGACCTGGTGGCCTGCTTTCTCGCTCTCTCTCTCTGGCTTTCCTTGGTGAGCACACAACTGCTTACAAATGACGATAAAAATTTTTATAGGAAAAAGAAAAGTACTTGACTTTTTATATTAAATTTATAAACTTATTATATATTATTAGTTTCAATATTTTTTCTGTTTTGTTTTACTTCTTTGACAGTCATATAATCTGTGAATACAGTTTTATTTCTTCCTTCCCAATCTAGGTAACTTTTATTTCCTTATTTTATTAAACGGGTTAGGATTTCCAGTTCAATGATGAGTACTAATGGGAAGAGAAGACACCTTTGCCCTGTTCCCAAACTTGGGAGGAGGGATGTCTATTAACTTGTCATTAAACTTGATGATAGTTGTGAACTTTTTGTATGTGTTCTTTATCAAATTGAGGAAGTTCTCACATATTTTGACAATCTGTTTTTACATGAATACCATTTATGATTGTTGAACTTTTGGGATCATTTACTTCTTTTGCTTTATGAAATGGATCCTTTTATCCCCCAAAATCTTCTTTGTTCTTATTTTTGCTTTGTATGAATTAATATAGCTACTAAGGCTTTATTTTAATAGTAATAACATGATATATTTATCCCCTCTTTTCTTTTAACTCATCTGTGTCTTTATATTTTAAATATCCCTGCTCTGGTAATTTTAGTGATAAAGCAATCAAGAGGTTCTGTTGAGAATTTACCCAAACAGAGAGGGCAGGCCAGAATAAGAGTAAGTCCACCATGAGAGCTGAGATCTAGTGATTTCAGCGATAAGGCAGTGAAGATGTTCTGCTGAGAATTTACCCTGGGAGAGCCCCTGGAGAAAAATGCAACACCAAAGAATTTGCAGACCACATCCTCCTGAGCAGCTCTGAGGGCTCAGATTGATATTTCTAGAAATTAAGAAGAAACAAATAATCTATCAGATCACTAGAAATCACCACAGGGGGATGAGAAATTTGTGAAACCAAGATAATATCTCTCCCCCCAAGGGAAAATAATAACTCCTCTTCCTCCACAGACAGTATAATGGAACTCATGGAAATGTCTGATAAAGAATTTAGGGTATTCATAGTGACAAAACTAACAGAGATGGAAGAGAAGAGAGACGATGAACACCAGAAGAAAAAATGCCAATGAGTTCCAGGAGGTGAGGAAATTCTTGTGAGAGCTGAAAGAGGAAATACACACCATAAAAAAAAATAATCAAGTGGAACTGTTGGAAATGAAAGCTACAATACAGGAAGTCAAAATAAATGCAGACTAAACTGTACAGAAAATCGAATCTCAGATGTAGAAGACAGGATCGCTGGACTAGGAAAATCCACCACAAAGACTGAGAAAATAGCCCTAAAAAATCAAAATATTATATGAGAAATACTAGATACCATTAAATGTTCAAACATCCAGATAATCAGTATCTCAGAAGGTGAAGAGACTAATAAGGGCGTTGAAAATCCATTCCATGAAATCCTGGAAGAAAACTTCCCCACAGAAATAAGAGTTCTAACCACCTAAGAAGATGACCAGTTTAATGTAAGGGACAAGTCCAGAGTTGAATGTTATCGTCCAGAATTTAAACGGAAAGATCAAGCCACAACAGAAGATAAAGTACATAACTTTGAACTGATGAAATAGAATTTTATGACTTTTGACTAAAACATTACTGACCTTCTATGCTTTGTTTTCCAGTGTTAAGTATTTTTATCTTCCCTAGAGTTGTGGACAGGTCCATGTACCTACTATTTGAACAGAATCCTAACCAGTTTCCTGGCTTTAAATATTAAGCAAAGTTCTCTTAACATTTTTTGACTTTGAATTATTAAAGCTAAAACTGCCTTTCTTGAAATTAAAAAAAATGTATTTAAAAAATACCTATTTAGTAACTACAGTAAGCTATATAGCCTCAGTTATATGCTATTTTATAGTATATCCATTCTACCCAGAGTTTTATGCCTAAAGTCAACTTTTGTTCACAGATATGTAAATGTCAGTTGAACTAACTATTGAAAATATTTAGGTTAATTAAGATATTTTGTGAATCAATACAATGTGGGAAAGAATAAAAGAATGAAAAATGACTGCAGATACCGGAGACAGGGTATGAGGAGGATGGGAAATGGCAGAGGGTGAGAGATATGAGAGGGGAATCTATATGGGATCAACAGTTGGCATAATGGCTATGTCACTGGACTCCCATGTAGTTGACTGCAGTTTGAGTCCTGGACCCAGTGGCTTAAACTCATACTGGGCATGTGTGTGTGCATGCACAAAATCCTGATGGGAGAATGGAAGAGAAGGGATTGCAGTGTGACCATCCACCCTGAGGGGTGATTTCTCACTTTCTGTATCTCTCTGTCTTTGTGGTGAGTGTATGCGCCCTATTGCAAAAACCTCTAAAATATCTATCTATCTGTCTATCTATCCATATATATAGAGAGATATACAAAAAACAAGAAATGGAAAATTATTTGTTGATGATAACATGTATGATTAAGCCACTTTACAGTGTATTCTGGCTGGACAATCATATTTGGTATGCTGTGGTGATATTCAGTGAAAGTATGTAAAATAAATAAATTAGGAAAAAAAATCCCTATTTTTGAACTCTTCTTGATCTTCATACCTATACATAGAACTGCCTACACATCTCTATTCGAGTGTCTAATAAATATTTTCAACTTAAAATAGTGAAAACTTATTTTTTGCAATTTTCACCTATATCATTATTCTTCATATTATGGAATATGTATGTTATTGGTGCAGGTATCAACAAACAAAAAAAGTTACATTGTAAGTGCAAAGAAAGAAAGTAAAGCAATAGATGGTCATGAGTTTCCTATTTCAGATGGGGCAATCAAGAATAGCCTCTCTGATTAGTTGACATCTGGGACATGACCCAAATAAAGTAAGACAGTGAGTCATTTATGTAGACATAAGAATCATATAATAGGTACTATCCAGCTACTCAAGTCCCGTATTTAAGAAGCAAAATAACTGATTACCTTACCACTCTCTAAGATGAGAGTTAATTCAGTTGATTTTAACTCAAAAATATATCCCTGGGCCAGCCCCACAGTGTAGTAGTTGAGCACTGTGCAGAGGGAGTCAGATCCCCAATGACCAACTGTGGTTCAAATCTTAGCTGATATAGATTAAAAAACACACTTGGTGTGTATTGTGTCAATGTGTGTCTCAAATCCTGATGGGATGAAGAAATGGCAGAGAAAAGATTGCAGTGTGGCCCTACCCCATTGGAGAGTTCTCCCTCTGGCAAGTGAACACACCCTCTGACAATTAAAAAAGTTTGTATATCCCACAATTTTCTACTTCTCTCCAGTTCAATTGTTATCACTGTGTTCCAAGGTATCTATTTTGCTATACTACAATAATCAAACTGATACCTTTCTACCAATTCTTTTTCACTTATAACCAGGATGATCTTTTAAGACTGTAAATCATATTACATTAACCCCTCTCCTTGAAATTTGGTTTCATATTACATTTAGGATAAAGTATAAAGTCCTGAACCAGCTCCACAAGGCTTCATTTTATAGCTTTGATGACCGCTGAAGACTCTGTTGTACTTTCTCCTTTGTCTCTAAACATCACTGATACTGTTCTTCAATCTTAGCTCCAGAACTTCAGGGCATGGAATTGGATTGGAGTCATACACTAACTCTTCTCTATTTAACTATGAATTCATGCTTCAGATCTCAACGGAAATGTCACTTCTTTGCTGTAGTTCCTAGATTGGCATAGTGTACTGTACATGAGTTTATAAGCTTTATATCTTTTAGTTGAAATAAACAGTTTAACTGCATACGTTTTTTATTAGGCATAACTTCAGTGAAGTTGATCAACATACTTGTGTTTGTCATAGCATTGATATTATGTTGTCTTATTATATAAATATTTATTATTTATTAGTTTCCATAAATAAAAGGGGAGCTCTCTGATAATGGAGATTACATCGTTGTTCATCGTAAAAGTTCTTAGGGAATAGTTGGCACCTAAGAAAATGTTTTCAAATTTTTATTTAAATATTAAATATACATAAAAGTTAATATATTATGAACATACAGCTCAATAAGTGATAGTTGCCTGAACCATCTTATATAACCAGTATCTAAATGGAGAATATGAGTACTCACCTTCCAGAAGCTCGCTTCTTCTCTAAGGCTAACAGCTATCCTGATGTCTACCAACATATATAAGTTTTACCTGTTTTTGTACATTATATAATTAGAAAATGCAGTACGTATTCTGTTTCTGCATTCTTTCATTCAGCATCATGTTTGCAAGATTTAACAATGTTACTTGGTACAGTTGCAGTTTTCTTGTGATTACTATACAGTACATTGTGTAAATATGCTAGTATTTATCCATTCTATTACTAATAAACAACTTTCAGTTTGGAACTTTTACAAATAGAATGACCATAAACATTATAATTTATGTCTCTTTTTGTGATTAGAATGTAGGCATTTATATTAATTTTACAAAGGAGTCTTCAAAAAGTCTATAAAAATGAGCATTATAGGGACCAGCAGTTAGCATAATGGCTATGTTGCTGGACTCCCATGTAGTTGACCGCGGTTTGAGTCTTGGAACCGATGGCTTAAACTCACGCTGGGCATGCGTGCATGCGTGTGTGCCCAAGATCCCAAGAGGAGAATGGAGGAGAAAGGATTGTGGCATGGCCATCCCCCGTGGGGGGTGGTTTCTCGCTTTCTGTCTCTCTGTCTCTCTCTGTCTTTCTGGCGAGCACACGTACCCTATAGCAAAAACCTCTCCAAAAAAAAAAAATGAGCATTATAAAAAACTATACAGAAATTTTAAATATTTTTTGCACCAAAATAAAACTTTAATTTTTGAATTCCTTTCATGTCAAAGTGGAATTGAGGCTAGCAGGTGGTATGATGGTTAAGGTATTTGATGCTCACATGGCCAACTATGGTCTGATTCCCAGACTTGGTGGCTTTAAATTCATACAAAATGGGTATGCATGCATGCCCAAAATTCCCAAGCAAAGAATTGCAGGAAGAGAAGAAGGGGTTGCAGTGTGGCTGAAGGGTAGTTTCTCACTTTCCTTTTCTCTGTCTCTCTCCAGTGAGCATACATGCCCTATGCCAAAAACCTAAAGAGAAAAAAGAAGAAAGGAATTGTTGGGTCATAGGAAAGACATATTTTTCAGCTTTAGTAGCTACTACCAATTAGTTTTCCAAAGTTAATTTGAAAAGTCTTATTTAGTTTGTCCACCATAAAATTTTCTAGATGATGCATTTGTGTGATAAAATCGTGCAACTAATAGACTGTGTATTTTCAAGAATGTTTGATAGGTATGGATCAAGATCAATGATATTGTACATTGACATCTTCACTGTATTTTGTGGTCATAACTTATGAGTAACTTATTATATTCTTTTGTAGTTTTCTCTTAAAATGACAAATTCCAAAGGATCCATCTCTTTAAGGGTTTGCATGATACAGAGTGACAGAATTCCTTGATATTCACACCATGTATATGCAGCAGTTTATATTGATATACAGAAAATCCAGCATAAGGAATTAAGATCATAAGGATTATTTTTAATTCTTATTTACTAATATTCAGTAAACAGAATTCTAGTTTTTATTTCAGGCAAATCAATATAGTTGGTATCTACTCAGTTCATCTGTTCCTTCAGCAAGTATTTATTGAACATTTACTATGTTTCTGTCTCTGGAAATTCAACATTGAATGAAGTAGACGAGATTCTTATCTTCTCTATTAAAATGTTGAGATAGTTAACTGATGTTGTCAATAAGTGAATACATGAAATAGTCTATTTGGACAGGATTTATAAAGGAGTGAGCAGACTTAGTGAACCAACTCTTCAAAATTTGTCAACACTTCTTCAGTAGTTATGAAGTCACTCGGGAGTAGGTTATTTGGTTTGTGTATTTTTGAGGACTTCTCTTGAAATTAAAGTCATGTTTAATTCAGTCATGGTCAGTGAAGATGCTGGATATAATTTCTATGCTTTTGAATCTGTAAAGGCTTGGTTTGTGCCCTAACATGTGGTCAATGAAAAGGTTCCACGTAAGGGTGAGATAAAAGTGTATCTCGTGGTTTTTGGGTGGAAAGATCTATAAATGCCCATGAACAGATGAATGGGCTGAAAAAGTGTGGCACATACACTCTTTGGAATACTACTCAGCCATAAAAAAACAAGACCCTGGATTTTGACAAATAGCAGATGAATATGGAATATGTACTGCTGAGTGAAGCAAGTCAGGCTATGAAGGAGAGACATTGTATGTCTCCACTTAATATATACCGAGTGTCCTCACTCTATGGCATAAACTGAAAGACTAAAGGATATAAAAACATAGTAAATGGTTGTGAATTCCAGACACAGAGTGAGAAGAGAGTGAGTGAAAGTGCAGAGTCTGAGGAAGGACTTTAAGGAGAAAAATAGAGAAGCAAGTCATTTGTGGGACAAAGAAATGGGTTATTATCTATTGAAGATAATTTTATAGTATTGTTTTAACTGGACTGGTGAGAAATGTACACATGTTGGAATATTCACTTTGCAAGCTAAGTAACATGTGATTGAATGTATAAAAGAAATTGAAATAAAAAAATTAAAGAAAAGAAAGAAAAAATTGTCAAGGCTAAAATATAGATTGACACATGGTGGACTTACAAAAGTAATAGAATCTCAGTTTCCAGTATTTATTACATTTGAGGTTGTTGAAATTCCATCTCAGTTGCCAATAATAATTTTTTTGGAGAGATTTTTGCTATAGGGCATGTGTGCTCGCCAGAAAGTCAGAGAGAGACAGGGAGACAGAAAGCGAGAAATTACCCCCCAGGGAGGATGGTCACGCCGCAGTCCCTTCTCCTCCATTCTCCTCTCGGGATCTTGGGCATGCACACATACATGCCTGGAGTGAGTTTAAGCCACTGGGTCTGGGACTTGAACCGTGGTCGACTACATGGGAGTCCAACAACATAGCTATTACGCTAACTACTGGTCCTGCTAATAATAATTTTTAAAAAGACAAATTGAGAAGTATTTGGCTTCCATATGAGCTCATAAAATACTGGATGTTTTTGTCTATTCTTATTTGTTTTCTTCTTAAAAGCTGAAAATTTTCTTCCTAGTAAACATCCCTAGTAAACACTCTTGGCCAGTTGATGGTGATATGATGCCAACATGTAAGCATCGCTTTGCATTTTCCTTCAGAAACAACTGGGGAATGTAGCAATATAATTATCAACCTTTATAACTTGATGAATATTCTATTTCCAAGCAGTCTGTGTTTCCTTTGAGGCCTCCTGTGTTTAACAGTGAACATTGGCAGTAGCCATGAAACAGTGCTCTTTGATATACTTAAACATTTTGAATGAAGCTTTTCTTTTCTTTAATTTTAAGGCCTGGAAAGACATTTGCATATGGTGGAATTAACAGACTGAGATGACTGTCTAGGTTTAGCATTGGCAGTTCAGTTTTACCCCAATTGTAGGCACTTCTCTGCTTCTGGGAAGGATTCCAGCACCAGCAATTATGCCAAAATATGTTTTACTAAGATATAGTGAGGCATATAGTGAAGAATTCCATGATGTGTATTAAATTCTTGCCCTCCTTCCTTCCAAGTGCTTCTTCAAATAAATCATCTTAAACTTCTAAAAACTGGAAAGAAAAAAAAAGAGATTTCTCAGTTTGGGATGCTAAAATGGTCTTCTTAAGATGCAAAAGGATCAGGACAGTGATATGTTTTCTGGCTGAGGTTTGCTTATTGGTCAAACTTCAAAGTTCAAGAGATTCTTTTTACATAGAAAAAAAAAATCAATGGCTGAACACCTTACAAATGTTTGAGGTTAAGCAATAGAAGCACCTATGTACTGATGAAAACCTTAGGTAGAGGAAGAAACTGTGGGCAATGAATATTTACATGAAAAAGAAAAACATCTGAAATTTAAATGAAAGGCCAAATGCCCATTTTCAGAATTTTTTAAGTCTGTTAATATTCTGAAGGAATATCTTGAACCTTTGTTGAAAACCTATGTAAAGTAATAGAATAAGACATTTATAATAAGTGGGTATCTAAGGACTATCTTTTTATACAACTGAATTATTCCCAAGCAGAAGAAAGAGAGAAAGAAAAGTTCAAACTAAAATCAAATAATAAAATGAAAATGGCCATTGATGTAGCCTTCCAAATACACAAAAGCAATACAAACTGTCACATTTCAATGCCAAGAACTTCAGGGAACCAATACCTATGGAAGGTAAAAATTTATATTCTACTGAAGAGAAGAGTCTTGAGTTTTCCCTTGGAATTTTCATTTTTACATGATGTGAAATGATCTCTAAATAAATTTACAAAAAACAGTTATCTTGGCTTCAGATTTTTTATTTAGAATTTTCTAATTATGAAAAGAAGGTAAGATGCACAACAAATATAAATCCAGGTCTTGCACTTATCAGAAAGTCACATTTTCCTTTTGAATATATTTTCCTTAAAATATTCAAAAAGAAAAACCAAGAAGATAGCAAAGTGCTAACAAACTGTAATTCAGTGATATATACAGTACAATGTTTATTATTAGATCATTCTTCCATGATTATTAAACTACCAGGCTTGTTGAATTTAGGTGGGTGTGTGTAAAACAAAATATGAGAGATAAAAAAGAAAATTTCTGCTAATTAGTGATGTTTGAAATTTAAATTAGACTTGTTCTGAAAGTATTGCTGACTACCCATTGTTGAATGCACTGAGATTTTATATCACACCATTGAGATTATGCTGTATTTATTAACACACATAGCACATGACACAAAGGAACTCTTAAAATATTACATTCCTGGGACCAGCAGTTAGCATAATGGCTATGTCG
The DNA here is from genome assembly GCF_000334495.1 of Tupaia belangeri chinensis. Taxonomy (NCBI): domain Eukaryota; kingdom Metazoa; phylum Chordata; class Mammalia; order Scandentia; family Tupaiidae; genus Tupaia; species Tupaia belangeri. The sequence continues at coordinate 559,796 of NW_006205663.1, forward strand.
CTGGACTCCCACATAGTCGACCGCGGTTCACGTCCCGGACCCGGTGGCTTAAAACTCACACCGGGCGCGTGTGCGTGGGTGCCCAAGATCCCAAGAGGAGAATGGAGGAGAAGGAAAAAAATTCCTTTCCTCTACATAGTGTTTCATTTGTGAACATTTTTTTTTGTTTGTTTGTTTTAATGTGTGTACAGTAGGTGGGATATGCTCCATGAGAAAAATAAATGATCATTTAAATGTTTCTAAAGTGACCTCTGTTAGGCACCCAACTATAGGCACATAGAGTGTCAACTCTTCTTTCAAATGTATCAGAGGAGAACAAGAACAAACCCTATGCCAAGATACCCAGTAACTGGTCTTACATTAGGCATGGGACATCAAAGTTACTAGCTAACAGATTGCACTTTCCATTGGTAAAATGACCAATAGTACTCATTTGCTCAGGTTTTTTCCTGGTGATGTGGAGATTTCTGTCTCAAAACCAGAACAAACCTAGGAAAACTGAGATGATTTGTGTGGTATGCTGACTTCTAAGCTGTTCCTTAATACTTTGACATATACACCCTGCATTATTTACACCCCTTGAATGTGGGCAGAAACTGTGAGTGCAATATCATCCTCATGATGGTTACTAATCAGTTCAATTAAAGTTAATCACAAGGGCAATCATCCTAGATGGATGTGGCCTAATTAAGTGATTCATTAAGAAATGGACTGGGCCTTTCCTAAAAACAGAGATTCTTCAGATGACCTAGAAGCCAGCCATCCTGAGTTCTATAGCCACAAGGAACTGAACTCTGTCAACAAACAATGGGCTAGAGGGAAGACTTCAAGGCTCAGATGAGATCATAGCTTCAGCCAATGCTTTGTTTTTAGCCTGGTGAAACCCTGAAGAAAGGATCTAGCTAACTTATACCTGGATGTCTTTCCCATGAAAACTTTGTTGTTGCATACTGCTGAATTTTTAGTAAGTCATTACACTACAATAGATAACTAATGCAATTGGTTATTCTACTCTAGAATAAGATATGATTTATGGACTTTTCACCATTTTCAAGACCTAAATAAGGGCTTCTTTTCTTGAGTCATAGCACTAATTGTTTTCAAAATTAAGTGATTTTAACAAGTGCATCAGGGGGCTGACAGGTGGCATCGTGGTTAAGGGTGCTAGATTCCCACATGGCCAACAATGATTTGAGTCCTGGACCTGTTGGCTTGCTCTCTCTTCCTCTCTCTCTGTCCTTCTCAGGTCAAAGTAAAATAAATAAATAAATAAATAAATGCCAAGTAAAATAATTATTAAAAAATAGTGTGTCAGACCAGTTGCCATTCATAAGCAACCAGTTGTAGAAGGACGATATGGAATGAGCAGAACGTGTCAAGAAAATATTAGAAGAAAATGTTCTCTCAGCACTCAAGGACTAAATGGCCTCCAATGTGGAGAGAGAGGTTCAATTATGTAGACTGTACAGCAGGGAAAGGTAGGGAAATTGAGCACAATTCTGTCAAGCATGGTACAGAAGAGTGATTTTCAAATTGTGGTAATTGACCAACCAGTGGATTTTGAAATCATTGAGAAGATTGAAATTAGAAATGCAGAATATAATAGACTAGACTAGAATAATAATTAAAAAAACAATTTTCAGTTAGTAAGCATTAATATTGTTTTATAAAATTTTTGTTTTAATTTTATATCTATGTATATGTATACTGGATTGAAATATTAAGTATGTCTCTTATTGGGGATTTCAATAAAACGATTTTGAAAAATACATAATGTAATGGCTTAGGAAAGGGTTTCTCAAATTAGGCTACATTTTAGAAAATTTGAGGAATATTTTCTCATTTTTTGTTTGCTTATTTTTGTTTTATTATTGATGTACCAGTCTCACCACAAATTTACCCGATATCTCTGGAAATTGAACCTGATCACCCTCCTGGGTGATTCTGATTACAGTAGAGTTGGAAAACTACTGGATTAGAGCATGGACTTTGGAATGTGTATACTTGAACAGAAAACATAATCTTTAAAAATCTCAGTTCCCACATTTGTAAAATTGGGATACAAATTTTGCATACCTCATAGAGGTGTTCAAGAATGAAATAAGATAATTCATGGAGAATACATGGCCCAATTTGTGGCAGTGTAACAGTCTAGTAAACAGATACTTTTTATTCATCTATAGGGTGTTTTAAGAACAGTTACAAATGAGAAGACACCATACACCATATTCACATGGTTTCTTATGTCCCAGAGAACAAAACAAGTTGTTGAACATCTTGGCACCAGTTTCCTACGGCTCCAGCACCTTAAGGAAATACGTATTATAGGTGTACACTGTCTACACATGATGGAGCCTGGCTTGAAAATAGCTGGGTCTGGGGATCAGCAGTTAGCGTAATGGCTATGTCGCTGGACTCCCACGTAGTCGACCGCTGTTTGCGTCCCAGATCCGGTGACTTAAAACTCATGCTGGGCGCGTGTGCGTGCATGCCCAAGATCCCGAGAGGCGAATGGAGGAAAAGGGATTGCGGCGTGGCCATCCCCCCTTGGGGGTGATTTCTCGCTTTCTGTCTCTCTGCCTCTCTCTGTCTGTCTGATGAGCGCACGTGCCCTATAGCAAAAAACCTCTCAAAAAAAAAAAAAAGCTGGGTCTGACAAAACAGTGAAAATTTTTCTGTACTTCAGATATTTATTTATTTATTTTATATTTACCTCATCTTTCTGAAAGAATTAATTTAGGCAATCTATTTATTTGGCATTAAAGGGAGTGTTTGAAAATTGCCAGAGAGAGAGAGAGACAGAGAGACAGAGAGACAGTGAGAGGGAAAGTGAGAAATCACCCCCAGCAGGATGACCATACCGTAATCCCTTCTCCTCCTTTCTCTCAGGATTTGGGGAACAGGAACACACACACCCAGTGTGATTTTCCAGCCACCAGGTCCCAGACTCAAGCTACAGTCAATCATGTGTGAGTCCAGCACCTTAACCAAACAGGAACACACACACCCAGTGTGATTTTCCAGCCACCAGGTCCCAGACTCAAGCTACAGTCAATCATGTGTGAGTCCAGCACCTTAACCATTATGCCATGTGCTGGCTCCAAACCTGTGCTTTCTTAATTGTTGAATAAAACAAAGAGCCAAAAACAGTCATTTTTTTCTGAGAGCTCCCTAGGTGCCAAATAATCTGGTAGGTCCTTTATAGACTTTAACTCATTTAATTCCCCAACAATCAAGTGAGGTAGAAATTATTTCTATTTGGTAGATGAAAATATGAGACTCCGAGTGGTTAAGTTACAGAAGTTCACAAAGGTAGTAATTTGCAGAGCTATTTTATTAGTCAGGGTTCTCCAGAGAATCAGAGCCAGTAGGATGTATATATCTATAGAAAAAAAATATTTTTTTTAATTGCCAGAGGGTGCAAGTGCTCAAGAGAGAGAGTGAGAGAGTGAAAGAGAGAGAGCACCCTCCCACGGGATGTGGTCACACTACAATCCATTCTCCTCAATTTCTCCATTCCGTTAGAATTTGGGGTATACACACACATGTGCCCAGTGTATTTTTCAAGATGCCAGGGCCAGTATTCAAACTGCAGTAACCGTGTGGGATCTGGTTCCCTATGTACAGGGCTTAACAACTACACTATGGGGTCAGCCCAGAAAGAGATTTATTACAAAGAATTGACTCACATGACTTTGAAGAGGGATAAGTTCCAATTTACAGTGTGATCCAGAAGATTCAAGATTCAGGTGATTAGTGGTGCAATTCCAGCCTAAAAGTCAGCTGCCTGGAGACTTCGTTAAGCTGATGATGGAGATGAAATTTAAAGACAGTATCCTTGAGAATTCCTGCTCTTGGGATTTGGGAGACACATGCTCACCTGGCTGGCCTATTTTTCAAGCTACCAGGGCCAGGACTCAAATTGTTTGTTCTGTCATGTGGGATCCAGCTCTTAAACATCAGACCATGAACTGACCCTCTAGTAGTGACTTTGCTAAAATATAATTAAAATTCAATGATCATATTATATATGATTCAACTCTAAAGATCATAATAAAAAGTTAATGTGTCAAAAGCATAAGTGTATTAAGTACTCTCCTAAGATCTTTATATGTGTTATAATTCCATTTTACAGATGAAGAAATTGAGACACAAAAATGCAAGTGGCCAAATTCAGATTCAAACCTGGGGAGTCTGACTCTGGAGCCTGAGCATTTCACTTCTATAGTATATTGCCCCTGGAAATGGTATAGCTAAAGAATTACTACTGATATTAAGCATGAAAAGTTGGGACATGATATTTCATCATGCCTGCAAAAGATATAGAACCCATAAAGAAAAAAAAAAAGTCAAAGCAGTTAGGGAAGCTTCAAAGTATAACTAAAGCTCAAAGGCAAAACAGGGGGATTTAGAGCAGAGATAATTTTAAATAAAGTTTCTATATTTCTGATTGATGGTGAAAAAGTGGATATGTCAGTTCTGGAGACATTTAAAATTGAATAGTGCATTAGAAAATAGCCCTTAGGGAATAGTTTTTAACAGTAAAGATACAGGAAAGAAGGCTATTCACAAAATTGCAAGATCTGAATTACCTTTTATAATTTCATTTGGATATTCATAAGTTTTTTTTAGAAACTAGTGATCCTTTTATATTATCTCAGGTTTTGAGAACTATCAATGAAAGGCTATAGAAGCCCTTTTCATTCAATGCTCTTCTGAAGATTATTATTTATATTTGTATTTTAGTTCAGGTCAGAGATTTAGTTAAATGTGAGAATGTTTTGTTCTAGAAAAAGGGGCAAAGAAGAGATGGAAATTATAAAATCCACCACAATAAAATCCTATGTCTTTGTGCACTCACTGACTTTTGTGATCTCTAATGATAGCTTTATAATATCCATGGCTAACATTGTTCCCATCTGTTTATATGCTGTTTGAAAAATGAATGCACTTTGAAACCATGGAGAACTGCCTATCCCCTTGTTTAATTTAGTATGTCAATGAATGGCTTCATCCCTCGCATGTTTTTTGCATAACTTTTTGAATATGAATCTATGTACCTCGACATCTCTTTCTCTCTCTCTTGCAAAATAAAGAGTGCATTTGGCATGGTAAATAGAGATTAACAACGTGGTAAGGATAAGTTTTTGGAAGAAAGTTTTTTTTTTTTTTCCATGTAGACTGCTTTACTTGTAAGGAATTGGTTTTTGTGTGAACCCCCATGCCCCCTGAGTTTTCAAAGACTTTCCTTTCAGTGATTCTTATGAAATGGAAAGGATAAAAATGGTTAAATAACACTATACACTTAATAAACAACACTACCAACAACGTTCCACTGAGGAAAGAGAAATATTGAGCTACAAAACAAAACAACAAGCTCAAATCAGGTGTGATAGAAAGAAAGGGCAGAGAACCACATTATTAGTGAAAATCCTGGAGTACCAGCACCAGTAGTGGTTGATTTGGTATTCTCTTTCAAGCTTTCAGCCCTTAGAAAAATGAGACAATTACCCTCTTCCACAATCCTAAACTGTAACATTTCTTGCTGCTCCAGTTCTTTGGGACATATGTAATTTATTCATGCAAGCATGCACTTATGCGTTTGCTATTATTTTTGGTTTCCTACATTATTAGCTGCATGGCTTTATAAGCAGGTATTCACCTGGGGAAAGAAAAAGACAAAAATAGAAATGTAAGGAAAGAAGGAAGGGGAGGGGAAATGATGAAGGGAGAAAAGGAGAGGAAGGAAAAGGAATCCAAGTAGGGTTATTGTAAAATAGGGGAGCTTAGCAGTGCCTGCTCTGAGAAAACTTTTCAAAACCTCCAGAACGAATAGCACCATGTTTTCTAATGTTAAGAAGCTTTTTCTAATGTATGTGAAATGATTTAGCACTCAAACTTTGTGAAAGCTCCCACATATGGGAATTTCTGTTTATAACAAGTTTTGAGTGTTTTCTTTAACCTTTGTAAGTTGAAGGGTTTTTATTTGAGGGGGTAGGGGGAATCTGTCTTCTTTTTTTTGAAAGGTCACTTATTTCCAGAGGTTGTGTGTGTGAGGGAAACCCTCCACAGGTCTTCATACTGCAATCTTCCTCCCATCCCTGCAGCCAGCTAGGAAAACTGGCATGCCTGAGGGTGGACATGATATATTAAGGTAGACCTGGAACAAGAAGTCAGAAACCTCTCACAGGTTATCTAGCATCAGGCAACTGCATCCCTACTGCCTGTGCTAAGGCAACTCCAGTCAAAGCTTTCTTTCTTTCTTTCTTTCTTTCTTTCTTTCTTTCTTTCTTTCTTTCTTTCTTTCTTTCTTTCTTTCTTTCTTTCTTTCTTTCTTCAAAGGCAAATTACCTATAAACTGTTGTCTATTTGAGGAACTGATTAATGAGATCTTAAAAGTATTCTTTCTATTAATAAAAGGTAAAAACACTGGGTGGTACAAAGGAATTCATTTCTTTCTCTTTCTTTTTTTTTAAAGAAAGATTTTTGCTATAGGGTGTATGTGCTTGCTGGAAAGATCAAGAGAGACAGGGAGACCAAAACAAGAAATCACTCCCCAGGGGGAATGGGCACGTTGAAATCCCTTCTCCTACATTCTCCTCTTGGGATTTTGGGCATGCATGCATGCATACGTGTCCCAAAGGAATTCATTTCCTATTTTCCTTTCTCCTCCCCCAAATGCAGCAACCATAAGGGACATTCTTTTTTGAATATTTTAGCTTTGATTATACAGATCAAAACAGATTATACAGATTATAAAACATTATACAATGTTTTATCTTGGTCGTACACATGTTTTGTACATTTTTTTTTTAGAGGGGGGAGCGGTTTCTCCTATAGGGCATGTGGGCTTACCCGAAAGACAGAGAGACAAAGAGACAGAAAGTGAGAAATCACCCCCCACAGGGGATGGCCACGCTGCAATCCCTTCTCCTCTATTCTCCTCTCGGGATCTTGGGCACACATGCACACGCACCTAGCGTCAGGTTGAGCAACCAAGTCCAGGACTTGAACTGTGGTAGACTACATGGGAGTCCAACGACATAGCCATTACCCTAATTGCTGGTCCTATGTACTTTTAATTATAATGAAAAGGGGTAAGGATACCCTAGTGCTGTGTCATCTTGTGTGCATATGGGAAAGACACATATGAAGGAGGAATTTGCTATAGCTTGAATCATTAAACTATAATCCAGAAATTATAGTACAATCTATAGCCAGTACACAGGGTTTACTATAGAAGTACTTAACTCGGGGGGAGATTTAGGCTAAAGAAGGACCTCTCTTTAATTTCTGCCATATTGAGCAGTTAGCTTTCTTCATGGGATATTAGTACTTGTCCCTTCCCTTGGACAGAGCAGAGGGGGACTGACAATAAAAGGCCTCCCGCAATCTGGATTCATGGCCTCACACTTATTTCCCACCCTTCCTGAGCACTTTTGAACTAAGAATTTCTAGTGTTTTTAACTACTGCCTCAGGCATTTGTACCATACTACTGTAGGTTCCCAATTGTACCTATGATCTGTCCTTTGCAGCCAGAAGGAAAAGGAACAGTTAATTGCACGCCTTCTATCCTTCCAAATTTAGTGCAAACTTCTCATATATTATTTAAAAAAGCATGTCTAACAGGTCTACCAACACAATCTGAACTACTACTCATATCTTCTACACCATTTTGAGAACTGGCTCAGTGTATGTATAGTAACTATGCAAAAGTAACCTTGTCTGAGATCCCAGGGGCATAGTGGAATTTGCTAAATTCTAAATATTATAATGCTGTGGGACCAGCAGCTGGCGTAATGGCTATGTCGCTGGACTCCCATGTAGTCTACTGTAGTTCAAGTCCCAGATCCAGTGGCTTAAACTCATGCCAGACACGTGTACATGCGTGCCCAAGATCCTGAGAGGAGAATGGAGGAGAAGGAATTGTGGCGTGGCTATCCCCCCTGAGGGGTGATTTCTCAGTTTCTGTCTCTGTCTCTCTCTGTCTCTCTGGCAAGTGCCTGTGCCCTGTAGCAAAGTCTCTCCCCCTTCTAAAAAAATATGATGCTGTAGCAAGTATACATGTCTAGTATAAAGTAAATTTTAGTTTATGCTCTTGTTTTCTTTGTCTATGTACTGTTGACGCTTATGATGTGTGTAACAATTGAAATGTATGAATAGCTATAAATTATTTTGTCAGCTAGTAGATAGTTATGTTTGTATTAAGGTAATTATGAGATAAAGAGACAATCTGATAAAAATAGAAATCTGGTGCCATAAAGATAAAGATAAGAGAAAGGAAAAATTAAAAATCAAGTATCACAGTAGCCAAAAAACGTAACTTATTCCTTTTTAACCTTCTCCACCATTCCTTAATGTGCTGCCCAGGAAATCAGCTTCTCTTATGTTTTGAAGAGAGACAAAATGAAATTAAGAAACTTCTAAGAGCCCCAACACACTTAAAAAATTAAAATATCCATTTCAGATACAATTGGGCTGGATCTAAAAACATTGCAGTGTACTATGTAATGGAAAATAGGGGAGACATGGTGATTCCCTTGCATACATTGAGTATGAAAAACAAATCCTTTCATTAAAGCATTAGAAAATTTTTTCACAGCCTGTGCAGAATCCACATGCTGTAGTATTGTAAATATCTATCTTTATCAATAGATGATAGATAGATAGATAGATAGATAGATAGATAGATAGATAGATAGATAGATAGATATAGATAGGTAGATGATAGATAGATAGATGATAGATTCCAAAGAACACCAAAATGCATTCTTATTCATAGTACACTGGGTTGTTAGAGTGAAGGGCAGGAATCTGGGCTAGGCTACAAAAATGAACACCTGAGATTCTGTTTCAGGAAAACTTTAATCTTCTTGAGATTTCAGGGAGATAAAGATATTAGTAAGTGGCCAGATGCTGGTATTGAAAGCCAGATTGTCTGTGCTATCCAAGTAATCTGTCTTTATTTGAATAGCTGGCGAATACTTTCCTGACAACTAACAAGGCACTTCTGGAAGTGTTTATGAGTAACACGTTTTGTTCATCAAGAAATTAGTGGATGATATTGTGATTACCAAATTAAGATTATACACAAAAAACCACAATGAAGGAGAGGAAATTTGTTCCCTCTGTAAACATTTTCTTTTCTGTATTTCCCTTTTTCTTTCCACATGGCTATCCTAAGTTGTGGTAATGCAAAACTCAACATGGCTTGTGCAAAGAGCTGTGAATGGGAATGGGGATTAGTTCTCATAAAAAAATTGTAGAGAATTCTGCAGGTGACAAAATAAGTAATGAGATATCCTAGGCTTTATTATTTCTCCTTCTTCAGAATCCTTAAACTGTATATTGTGCACACAATGGTTAGTCTACTTTAGATGAAAGACAATCGTTTTTTGTGGGTAAAATAATTTCGAATGATGCATGTATTCTTTGCTGAATGTAGACTTACATGCTTATAGGATTTTTGAAATGGAGACAATATGGTTAACAAAATTAATCTGATTGGATTGTTCAGTATTAAATCATACTTTTGTTATAAGAATGGGAATTGCTTGAGAAATTGAAGAGTAGCATGAGTTGATAATTAAATTGGTCATTATGCCAAAGTCCTGATATACAAATTGCTTCATGGGGTTGTGGGCTTTTCTGTGCCAATACTAGTAATGGATAGCTTGAAAAAAATGTTTTTTGAGAAAGATTTTTGCTATAGGATACAGGTGCTCACTGGAGAGACAGAGAGACAAAATGCAATAAATCACCCCCGCCCCCCAGGGGGGATGGCCACTGCAATCCCTTCTACTCCATTCTCATCTCAGGATTTTGGGTACACGCATGCATCTGGCAGGAGTTTCAAGTCTCCAAATTGGAAACTCAACCATGTTCAACAGTGTGGTAGTCCAGCGCCTGAAACATTATGCCACCTGCTGGCCCCAAGGATGGCTTAGATTTTAAGTAAAGTCCTTCACTACAAAGAAACAGCATTCCTGTTAATGCTGTTTTAGGCTTAATATATGGGAAGTAAAAAATGAGTCTAGAACATCTGACTTTGTAACAAAGTAAAAAAATACTTCTTTTTTTCCTCTTTTATGTTTTTTTTTACATTGAATCACTGTATATCATTACATCATACAAAATGAATTTTCCCAGTATGAATACATTAGTATATTAGTCCAGTTAAAGTTATTACCATATACATTAACATCAACAAATAATTTTTCATTTTCATGTCCCTTAAATGTTTTGCTTCTTTTTTAGTCCCCTTGATTCCCTCCTTCTCACACTGTCCCACTTCCCATTCTCCTCCGTCACTAGCTCTAATATCCACAGTAGCTCACCATGCTTTTATATCGTTCAATCTTTCAATTTCTGCCACAGAGTGCAGATACTCAGTGTATATTGAGTGGGAACATGCAATGCCTTTCTTTCATAGCCCACCTTGTTTTGCTTAGCATTAAATCTTCCATATTCATCCACTCTTTATTAAAGGCCAGGGTCTTTTTTTTTTTTTTTTTTTTTTTATATGGTGGGTTAAACTGGATATTTAAATTTCTATAT
>NW_006205663.1:570386-583105 GCF_000334495.1 Tupaia belangeri chinensis
GGGCCCCCTTTTTAGGGGTTTTTTTTTTTTTTTTGATTTTGATGGCTGAGTATACTACGTAGTATAAATGTGTAATACTTTTCCAACCCATTAATCTGCTCCTGGACTTTTGAGTTGGTTCCATGTTTTAGCAATTGTGAATAATGGTGAAATAAACATAGATGTACAAGTACTTTTCTCATTGAGTGTGTGCCTATCCTTTGGGGAGATACCCAGGAGGGGATTTGCTGGATCATATGGTAGTTTTATGTGTAGGTCTTTGATGAACCTCCATATTTTACTCCACAGTGGCTGTACTAGTTTACATTCCCACCAACAGGATAGGAGAGTTTCCTTTTCACCACAGATTCTCCAGCACGTAATCATTCTTTATTTTTTTAATGTCAGCTATTCTGACTAACGTTAGGTAGTATCTCATTGTGGTTTTGATTTGCATCTCCCTTATGATAAGGATTGTTGAGCATTTTTCATAGATCTTCCTTAGAGAGTTGTCTGTTAAGCACATTTCCCATATTTTAATTGGATTACATTTTTCTCATGCAAGCTGCTTAAGTTCCCTGTATATTTTGATTATCAGTCCCTTATCCAAGGGAGAGTTTGCAAATATATTCTCTCATTTGGAGGGTTATTTCTTCACCCTATTTCTTTATTTATTTATTTGCTATGCAGAAGCTGTTCAACTTGGTGTAATTCAACTTGTCTATTTTGGGTACTATTGACTGTGCTTTGGGGGTCTTATTTAAGACATCTTCGCCTATTCTGATGTCTTCAAGAGATTCCTTTGCATTATCCACGACTAGTCTTATAGTTTGAAGATAGGTTTTTATCTTTGATCCATTTTGAGTTGATTTTTGTTAATGTTGAGAAATAAGGGTCTAGTTTCTTTTTGTGCAGGTGGCTATTCAGGGTTTTTTTTTTCCTATTTTTTTTTTTAATCTTCTGCTAAAGAGATTTTTTTTCCCCACTGGATTATTTTAAACCATTTGTCAAAGAACAGTTGGCTTTATGTTTTGGGGTTTATTTCTTGGGTCTCTATTCTGTTCCATTGATTTACAAAACTGTTTTTCTGTCAGTACCATGCTGTTTTAATTATTACAGCATTATAATATATTTTGTGGTCAGAGAGTAAAATACCTCCTAGTCCACTCTTCATATGCAGTATTGCTTTGGCAATGTGACATCTTTATGATTCCTAAAATTCTGTGATTGTTTTCTCTAAATCCATGAAGAATATCTCTGGTAATTTCATTGGAATTGCATTAAAATCTGTCAAATAATTTGGGTAGAATTGACATTTTGACTATATTAATTCTTCCAATACAGGAACATGAGATGTCTTCCTACTTTTTCTTTTATATTTCCAATTCCTTTTTTAAGTTTTTTTTTTTCTATTTTTCCTTATAGAGGTCTTTCACTTCTTAGGTTTATTCCTAGGTATATTATACTTTTTCTGTCTATTGTAAATGGGATTGCTTTTTCAAAACTACCCCAGTCTGCTCTTGTCAATGTACAAAAATGATACAGATTTTTATAGGTCGATTTTGTTTCCTGTCACTTTACTGTATTCATTTGTCACTTCCACAAGTTATTGTGTAGAATCTTTGGGGTTTTCTATGTATATAATCAGGTCGTCTGCAAATAGAAGTAATTTCTCTTCTTCTTTACTTATTTAAATGTACTTTTTATTTTTTAAAGAATTATTTATTTATTTAATTCCATTTGTTATTATTATTAGTTTTTACTTTGACCAGAGAGAGAAAGAGAAAGGGAAAGTAAGAAAGCAAACTGCCAGGTCTGGGACTCAAACCACAGTTGGCAACGTAAGAATCCAGTGCCCTTAACCACTACGCCACCTGCCAGCCTCTAAATTACTGTTATTTTATTCTATTGTTAGATATCATTGGCTAGGACTTCCAGTACTATATTTAAAGGGAGTGGGGGGACCAGCAGTTAGCATAATGACTATGTCACTGGACTACCATGTAGTCAACCGCAGTTCAAGTCCCAGATCTGGTGGCTTAAACTCATGCCAGGGGCATGTGCGTTGGTGCCCAAGATCCCGAGAGGAGTATGGAGGAGAAGGGATTACAGCATGCCCATCCCACCTGGGGGGTGTTTTCTCACTTTCTGTATCTCTCTCTGTCTCTCTCTGTCTGGCGAGTGCATGTACCCTACAGCAAAAACCTCTCAAAAAAAAAAAAAAGGTTATTACTAATATACCTCTCAAAAAAAAAAAAAAGGTTATTACTAATATTTGAAGACTTTTCCCTGTCATTTTGTTAGTCATTTTCTTTATTCTTTTTTTTTTTTTTTGGTGTTCTCTTATTTCTTGCGGGGTATAGTATTCTTGGTTGAAATTGTTTCTTGTAATATTTTCAATATATCTTCCCATTCTGTCCTTGCTTGCATTGTTTTTGTTGAGAAGGTTGATATTAGCCTAATTGAATGAACTTTGTATGTAACTTGACATTTATCTCTTGGAATTTTTAGAGTCTTGTCTTTGTGATTTTGACTAATCTGACTATAATATCAGGATCTTCTTAGATTGATTCTATTTGGGGTCCTTTGTATTTCTTGAATTTGAATGTCTGAATGTTTCTCTAGTTTTAGAATTTTTCTACAAGTATTTCATGGAATAGATTTTCAATACGCTTATTAGATTCTTCACCATCTAGGATATCAATTATTCAGATGTTGGATGTTTAATGCTATCTAGAATTTCCTGTACATTGGCTTCATCTTTGGGGTCATTTTTTTCATTCTTTTTAGTGATTTTGTCTGAGTCAAATGTTTTGTCTTCTAGTTCTGAGATTTGATCTTTTGCATGATCTAATCTGTTATAAATATTTTTGAGGAAGATTTTGATTTCCTGTATTACAGGCTTCACCTCTGACAGTTCTGTTTCTTTTTTATGCTGTCTATCTTCTTCTTAAATTGTGGAAGGACTTCCTCTTCTCCTGGAGTTTGTTGTCACTTTTCTCTTGCATTAGTTTAGTTTTGTCACTATGAATATTGAGAATTCTTTTTCTTATGTTTCTGTGAGTTCTGTTGTGCTATCTGTGAATGATGAGGAGTTGTTTTTTTCCCTTGAGTGAAGGATATTTCCTTGATTTCTCATATTTCTTCTGCTTTTGCACTGGTATCCGGTCATCCAAGAGATTATATGTTTCTTCCTAATTTCTTGGAGTTGATTCTATAGTGTCAGTGGGGAAGAAGTGTTCTACTTCTCTGGTGTATTCTTCAGAGGGGGCTTTGTCTTCTCATCAGAGAAGGGTGTATGCATCCAGCTTTAGGTGTTGGTTTCTTTCCTGGTTCCTCAGGACTAGATACACTGGAGCTGAGCTAGGGAGATTCAACTAAAGGAGGAAGAATCCTCTGTGGTTCAGGAAACTGTGATATCTCAAAATACATCTGGGTGAGGCAAAAGGTAGAAGCTATGATTCTAAGGCACAGTCCTACTACACCCACTCTCTACTTTGCTGTCACTTGTTTGTGCTCTATAGGGGTTTGCGGTGGAAAGGCCAGCAAGAAAATATTTTTAAAAACTGGCAAACTTTGTTGAAATGATATAGGAGCCAGCCTGAAGTATCTTCCAGTGGCCACCATTAGAAGAATGTAAGCAATGATGGGACCAGCAATTAGCATAATGGCTATGTTGTTGAACTCCCATGTAGCTGACTGTGGTTCGAGTCTCGGACTCGGTGGCTTAAAAACTCACACCATGAGCATGTGCATGTGTGCCCAAGATCCCAAGAAGAGAATGGAGGAGAAGGGATTGTGGTGTGGCCATCCCCCCTGGGGGGGTGATTTCTCGCTTTCTATCTCTCTGTCTTTCTGTTGAGCACACGAACCCTATAACAAAATCGTCAAAAAAAAAAAAAAAAGAATTTAAGCAACGAAAAAGGCATAGAAAGTAATCATGGATATCAGAATCAGAGACAGTGTGGGAGGAGGGTGGGAGATGGCAGAGGGTGAGAGATAGGGAATCAAGAATGAGAAAAAAAGCAAAATATACAGGAAACAAGAAATGGAAAATTATTTGTTAATGATAACACATACATTGATGTGCTTGATTGAGCCAATATACAGTGTATTCTGGATGAAAAATCTCATTTTGTATGCTGTAATGATGTATAGTAAATGAATGTAAATAAATAAATTCAAATTAAAATAAATAAATAAATAAATAAATAAATAATGATAGTAATGGATTATAACCTGTCGAATAAAATATCCAGAGTATGTATTTATAAATGAAAAAAAAAAAAAAGAAAAACATAAGTGGGAAAGAAGAGAAAGCTTTATTTTACCTAGTAGTTGATACATGGAAAAGAAATTATGAAACTAAACAATCATTATTTAGTATGGAAAAATTACCCCAGGCAAGAACTTTCAATGAAATCTAAAATTAGTAGAGAATATAATAACAAAGAATATTTACTTAGGGGGCAGCAGATGGCATGGAGATTAAAGTGGCTGGATCTTTCACGGCCAACTTTGTGGTTTGAATCTTGCACCCAGTGGCTTGAAAATCACACTGGGCCTGTGTGTGTTCATGCCCAGAATCCTAAAAGGAGAATGCAGAAGGGATTGTAGCATGGGAATCCCTCCTGTGTTGTGATTTCTCACCATCCCTGCCACCTCTCTGTTTCTCTCTGATGAGTGTACATACCCTAGCAAAAACTATAAAAAAGACTATGTATTAGTATTTCCCTATGAGATATTTATTAATTGCAAACAGAAAAAAAATGACTTTATAAATAATAGAGAAATATGAAAGACAACATCTTAGCTAAATGATTAAAGTTAAAATCACCATAATAACATATGTAGATAACATCCATCACCTAATATGATGCACTGAGAACAGCAAAATCTTAACCTCCGTGTTATTACTGGAAAGAATAAATTACTTGGTCCTAATCATGGTGGTGCAGTTGTTACACATTGCTCTGTAATGTTGAAAGTCATATGGAATATCAAGGTTTGGTTCTTGTGTAGACCTGTACTCACCAAGTAAGTGCACGTGTGCTAGTGATCCTGACTGACTGGAAGAGCTGCAGGGAGGATTGTGACATGAGAATTTGCTGAGGCTGCCTCTCTTTTTCTCTGTCTCTATCATAAAAAATAAATGAAAAAAAAAAGAGACTGATTTGAAAATAATCATGGTAGATTCAAATCAAGGGATTTTTACAAAATAACCAATATTTGTTTAAAATATTAAGATCATTGTTATGGGCTAAATTGGATTTCCCTAAAATTTATATGTTGAAACTTTAGCCTCCAGTAACTCAGGACATTATTGTGTTTGGAGACAGGGACTTCACAGAGGCAACTAAGGTAAAATAAGGTAATATGAGACCCTAATTTAATATGACTGGTGTCTGTATAAGCAGAGAAAAACAAGGTACAGAAGAAAGAACAGGTGAAGATACTGAAAGAAGATGGTCATGCCCAACAGATGGCATAATCGTTATGTTGTTGGACTCCCATGTAGTCGATCTCAGTTCTACTCCTGGACTGGGTGGCTTAAAACTCATGCCAGGCATGTGTGTGTGCATGGCCAAATTCCTGTGAGGAGAGTGGAGGAGAAAGGATTGCAGCATGGCTATCCCCTCTAGGGAGTAATTTCTCACTTTCTATTTCTCTGGCCAGCACACACACACACTATAGCAAATAATCTCTCTCTCTCTCAAAAGAAGAAGAAAGAAGAAGAAGAAGAAGAAGAAGAAGAAGAAGAAGAAGAAGAAGAAGAAGAAGAAGAAGAAGAAGAAAAGAAGAAGAAGACAACCATCTATAAGCCAGAGAAGCAAAAACTTCAGAATAAATCAATCCTACTGACAATTTGATCTAAGAATTCTAGCCTTTAGAACTGTAAGAGAATAAATGTATGGTTTTTAAATTACTTAGTCTGTGGGATTTTGTTGTAGCAGCCCTACTAAACTAATACAGTCATAAAAAAATGAGACTGAGAAACTGTCACATATTAAATTAAAAAGACATGACATCTAAATGAAATGTGGGATCTTGAATTGGACCTCGAACATTAAAAGGGCATTAATGCCATAATTGATCATATTTAAATAATGTCTAGAGATTAGTTAATAGTATCATATCAGTATTAACTTACTGATTTTGAAAAGTGTACTGTGGCTATGTAAGATGGTAAAGATTGGTGAAGTTGAGTGGAGAGTATAATAAGAATCTTTGTACTGTTTTGTAAGTTTATTTTTATCATATGAAAATTTATTACCACTATGATCTTGGTCTTTCCTTCTTGCCTTTGTATAGAGCCAAGAGAGAAACATTGGCTACTTTGACAATCTTAAATCAGACTCCAGCAATATCACCAACAGCATGACCTTTTCAACCAAATCCAGCAACCAAAACTTCCTTGTTTCCTCAATAAAGTTCAAGCAACCATCGTTGGGTACAAAAGCTGTGATCTTCTTGCCATTTTTGATTAGCTGGACCCTGGCACACTTTCTGATGGCAGAATTCGGTTGTTTGGCTTCAACCCCTACTTTCTTCATCACAATTCCCTTGGCATGGGAAGCACCTCTAAAAGGGTTGGCCTTTAGGGCTGTACCCAAATGGGATTTCTTATACTGTTTATCATGCCATTTCTAGTCGTGTCAGTGACTACGGAGCTTTCAGCAGTACGAAGACCACGACACTTACCCATCCTGCTGGCACCACAGACTCAAGAAAAACAGCCTACTATTTTGTAAGTTTTCAAAATCTGATAGTATTATAAAATTTAAAAAATATAGGGGGGGTCAGTAGGATTTTAATAGAAATACATTTCAAAATGGCCTTTGAACAGGTAATGTTAAAATAATTCATTTTAGTGGTTTTGGACACTTTGCTCAGGTTATTTACTAAGGAAAGAAATAGTGTAGTCTGTCTTCCTTGTTCAATTCCTCTTTGAATTCTCTTTCTTTTCTGACCTAGATCAGTATTTTATGTTATCCTCAGTCTTTTCTGACCTAAATCAGTATTTTATGTTATCCTCAGTTATTGAGAAATCTCTTTATCTCAGATTTTATTATAGTCTTATTTTCTTTATGATCATTTTGTTGATGTCCAGTGAATATAGTCATATGGGTTCAAATTTATTACAAAGAATTTATAATAACTGAGTATTAAGTATGCTTTTGAAAGATTTTATTCAACAAATATTTATTTAGCATTTAATATGTGAAAGAATTTATTATCTAGAAGGTAAGATAGAGAAGGAGAAGATGAATCAATTACTATTGCATATCTAATAAGAACATCTATTATGAATAGACATTATTAACCTCAGTTTTATAGATAGAGAAACTGAAGCTCAGGGAAATACTACTGATGAATTCAAATCTGAGTTGATTTTTAAAGAAGAGTTAAAATCAAGGGCATGTTTAAGGGAGAAATTATGTTCTAGGAAAATCATGTACAAAGATGTGGAAGCATTGAGATCAGGCTGTATTTAAAGAACTCAATTTAGTATGACTCTATGTATAGAATATTTATAGGTTAATGGTAAAAGATGAGGCTGCTTCAGTAGGCCAGGTTAAGCTTAAGTAGGGCCTTGTATGCTATTCTAAAAAATTAAACTTTGCCCTAAAATGAGAGAGAAATTTTAGGATTTCAAGATGAGAAAGGAGAGATATTGGTTGTATAAAGATGAATATATTTTGAATGATGTATTTTAAAAAATAAGTTGCTTTTTAAATTCTTTACCATGTATTTTAATATATAGATTCAAATCAGTATTCTCCCTCTGAATCTTAGTTTCATCCACCTTCCAAAAATTTCAATTGAAGAACCACAGGAAAATACTGAAAAATAAATCATTGAGTGGAAAGGAGATGCTCTACTTTGTCATTCTACTTTGGGTGACCCAGGAACAAACACAACTTTGTCTGTTTGTTGTCATCCAGGGATGCCCCTACCAGACTTAACATAAGTTCCTAAGGGATGCAAACAGTTAATAATAATGAACAAGGACACCAATAGTTCTTACTCTAAGATATTTGTGAATCCCCTAAAATTAGAAGCCAATTTTTGTATAGTGTGTGTACAACTTTTCTTGATGAGACTCCATAATTAAAGAGATATTTAAAGTTGTCTATAACTTCAGAAGTACTGAGCCAAATGGTGGTGTAGCTATAACACAATTCTCTGTGATGCTGGATCTACATGGGAAGCTTCCTGATTTACATCCTGCAGCCTCCTTGTACAGGCCAGGTGCATTCATGTGGGCCCATAATCTGGGCTGGTTGATGCTGGACATAATTACAGCATGAAGACCCTGTAAGAAAAAAAAAAAAGGAGAAACTGAAAATATTCATATATCTGCAAGATATAACATAGATGGATAAGTCAACAACTTTGCAGTTGGTTACTTACAAGTCATGTGTGCGAGAGGGTGGGCAATGTGAAAGGAAAAGGGTAGAAATTAGTAATCATTGTGATACTGTACATATATTGTACAAAGAATAAAATTAAATCAAGCAGAATGGAGGAAAAACTCCCTGAACCTGAGTGGAAATAGAAATAAATGTACTCCACTGTATTTCAAATAAACTAAATATTTGAGCAGGGATAAATAACTAATCCATGTGACAATTATTTTTAGTTATTTTTTGAGAGATTTTTGCTATAGGGAGAGACAGAGAGACAGAAGTGAGAAGTCACTCCCCAGGGGGTATAACTGTGCCACAATCCCTTGTCCTTTCTCCTCTTGGAATTTTGGGTTCACACACACATGCACCCAGCATGAGTTTCAAGCCACTGGTCTGGGAATTGTACTACAGGTGATCACATGGGAGTCCAGCACTTTAACCACTATGCCACCTGCTGGCCCCTAAATGCAATATGTAATAGTAGTACTTTGGGGCCAGCCAGATGGTGTGGTGATTAAGGTGGGTGGATCCCACATTGCAGACTGTATGGCTTAAGTCTCAGACCTGGCAGCCTGGAAAACACATTGAGCACATGTTCATCCCATGCCAAAAATCCCAAGAAGTGAAAAAAGGAGAAGGGATTGTGGCATGGCCATTGCTTTTTCTCTCCTATGAGTGTACATGCCCTATGGGAAAAAAATAATCTAAAAAAAAATTGGTTCAGCCAAGAATCATCAGTGGATTCAAGAGACTTGAGGAACAGAGTAATGGCATGGCTTTAAAAGGTCTCCCACATAGATAGATTATTTTATTATTTTTTAAAATTACTTAATTTTATTTATTATTATTATTTTTTAACTTAACCAGAAAGAGGGAGAGTGAGGGAAAGCAAGAAAGCAAGCTGCTAGGTCTGGAACTCGAAATCATGGTCAGCCATGTGAGAGTCCAGCACCGTAACCACCAAACCACCTGCTGGCCCCAATAGAGGTATTATTAATTACAAGAGGAAAACAAGTACTATACAATGGAGAAATCTGAGAATGGCAAAACTATACATTGGAGTAACTATACAATGGAAAAACCTTGCAACTAATCACATATAAGTACAACTAATTAATGTATAATTGCAACTAATAATAAACTAATAATTGCAACTAATACTATTATATAATGCATCATATTGCAAATTTTCTTTCAACTATATATATATATATATAGTTGTTGGAAGAGTCATGACAGTTTTTCCTATGCAAAAATGAGTCAGGACTTTTTCGATTATTCAATACACACATACACACACACACACACACACACACACACAGTGTGCTCACCCAAGAAAGATACAGAGTGGAAGGGAGAAAGCTTCTTCATGATGAGATGTATATATTCACAATGCCTTCTCCTCCATTTATCCATCTTGTTGGGATTTGTTCTGTGCACGCACATGCATCTTGCATAATTTTTAAGCTGCCATGGTGGAGAATTAAACCATGTGGTTGGCCGTGTGAGATCCAGCTCCCTTAACCACTAGGTAATGTAGCCGGTCTGAAGAAAAATTTTAAAATTTGAAAATCAGAGTAAAACCTATGTGAAAGTTCTTTGTTCTATTCTCAATATTTTCTATAAGCTTTAAAGTATTAATATTTCACAATTTTAAAAAAGTATAAAAACTAAACTTTATAGGGTTCTGAAAAAATTGTTTCTTTCTAACCCCAAAAGGAAGTCTCTGTATAAGTAACCTATGAATATTATTAACAAACGAACTTGCATCACCAATGATGATTTTTCTGTATAGCCTAACTTAGGTTTTTATATCTTTTTTTCACAATATTTATTTTTCCCTGTAACACTCCTGTAATGGGGATATAAAATTTTTTCTTCACCTTGCAATTGACATAAGTACAGGTGCACAAAAAGGTTCTCTTGGTGGAAAATTAATGGTCCTATTAATTTCACATTTTCTCATAATTAATTATGTTTTCTTGACACCCTCTTTCTGTAGGAGTAAAACAAATGTAGTTCTCTGTTTAAAGTTTTTTTTTCATGTATTTGGGTTTGGAGTCATTTGTGATATTATTCTATATGTAAATTGTCATATTTTATTTGAAAACGTGAACTTCTGTCTATAATCCAGCAGGTATATATAGCATTAGTCTCTGTCTGCTTTACATGTGAAATTCTAAACTTACTTTTTCATTATAAATCTTTGACTTTTCTCCAAATAGTTCACTGAACTATTTATCTATCTTTATTAATAGATTATCAATTTAATATGAGCTAGTGATAAATATCATACATTGGGGAATTACAGTCAATTCAAAATTAAGAAAAATATGTAAGCAACAGAGAATGAGTTACAAATGAATGAGTACATAGGAAGGCATCTGATCTTCAACTTTTGACATACTGATTTTCTTGTGGTCTTTCTTTAAACATTTCAGTATGAAATACTGAAACATTTCAATATAATCCGCCAAAAAGTCTTGTAGTAACCTTTACCTTTGCTTCTTCCTCTTGCTTTTCCTGAAACCATCAGCAGATACTCTGCATTATTCTGAATTATAATAAAATTTAGTGTAGGAAGAGCTGAGACCCTTATTTTTAATAACAGTACTTGTAATTGTCTATAGCCAACATTTCCTTTCTCCAACCACTCATTCTTCCTGGAATTTTGGGAAATATATAATTTCTTATGCAGATGTAAAGAGTTGGTTTTATCTCTTGCCTAATTTATCCCCAATTTGCGTCTAGCAGAGTCACTAAGATTCTGTGACTAAAAGTGGCCTTTCTGAATATTCATTGGCTACTTTGACAAGTACCTAGTTTCCTGAAACCTCTGTGATTTCATTTTTTATTAATATTTCTGGGACTTTTTCTACCGCCAAGAGGGGAAAATGGTGCATCATTTAAGATCCTTGGGTTTTCTTTTCATCTTCCTTTTGTGTTTAAACTTGTCTCGTGTGGCAATAAATACTTTCCCTTTCTCCAAGGAGTCATTAAGAAACTCCCTGTTTTCATGATTAAAATAGTAATCTGCCCTACTATCTCTTTTAAGATTGTAGGTGGTTATAACACATTCAGTCAGAGGGTATTATCCACTGTGGATTTTACTGATGCTAGCCACCTGCATTACTTTCCTACTCTCTTTAGTTCTCTTATACCATTCACTGTTCTATTAACCTCTTTTGCATTTTTCCTCTTTGCACATTTTCTTTTAAATGTCTCAGATATTAGATTGTATCTAGAACAAAAACCTCTGTCCTTAATTTCCAGAAGGTTTGGAGGGTTTCTGTTTTTTTTTTTTTTTTTCCTCCTTGACAATCTTTTTGGTCTTAATTGGGAAGCGGATTAATCCAAGTGTCAATTCACCTAATTGCTATGAAAATCCGATGGAGTCTTAAGTGGCAGTCCATTTCTGTCAGTAACTTTAAGTCTCAGGTATTTTCTTTATGTGACACAGCTTTATTTTACATAGTACTTGTCATACAAGGCAGACCATAGGAACTGTGAAGAATGAAATAATACAAGGTGGCTCGTTTTCTCAAACTAGTTCTCAAACAATGGACTTGTCAACTCCTGTAATCTGGAGGGATTTGGGACATGAATGCAAGGCATTAAAAGAAAACAACGTGATTTTAGCACACTCCAAAGGAGTTGCTGTGGCAGTAAGTGAAGCAGCCTGTTCCTTGGCACCTTTACTGCACAACTAGGCCATCATGCTGTTGGCGGCCCTGAGTTACAGAACAGGCTTATAGATGAAATATGAAATTACTGAATGTGACAACCTGCCCTCACAATTTAGATAGACTTGGCATGGGAACACTGGACTCTCTGAATGGCCTCCTGCAATTTCACTTGCATACATTCCGTGACCTGCCCACCCCTAATTTGGATATTCAAATTTCCAGTTTTTTCCACAAAGCAGTGTAAGATTTTTCAGCCTGAAGTATCTGGGGCTCAACAACTTGTCCTTACCTTGAATCTCCACTGATCAGCCTGTGCTAGGAGTAGCTGAGAGGTGACTGACAACTCTCTTTCTGTGCACAAACACCACCACTGATTGAATCAACCCAAATTGCTGCCAATGCAATATCATCATTGAGTGTGTAGGCACATTCCAAATGTCCATGGTAGATATCGATATCTAAAATCCAGAGAAGTCCTAGTCCTTCAGCGTTAAAATGGCAACAGTCAATGAATTTATATCAGGCCAAGAAAACACATTATTCTAACTGCTCTAATGCATTGTTTTAATTAATTAATTAATTAATTAAATTATTTTTTTATTTTTTATACATTCAATCACATTATTTAGCTTACAAAGTAAAC
>NW_006205663.1:583334-598492 GCF_000334495.1 Tupaia belangeri chinensis
GGGGATGACCACGCCGCAATCTCTTCTCCTCCATTCTCCTCTTGGGATCTTGGGCACTCACGCACATGCGCCCGGCATGAGTTTTAAGCCTCTGGGTCTGGAACGTGAACCACGGTCGACTACGTGGGAGTCCAGCAACATAGCCATTACGCTAACTGCTGGTCCCGATCTTATCTTAGTATCCTGACAAGAATTCTCATAATAAATTCCCTCAAATTTGCCTGGTTTGATACCAACAGAGAAAAGTATATTATTATATTATTTTTAAAAAGTTCATTATTTTTTCCTAGTGTTTTACTGTGGAATGAGATTTCAATGGCTTTAGAGTAACTAATTTGTTACCGTTGCTATACAAGAGGTGAACAGATTAAACAAGCTAACTTGCTATCTACCAGATAACAGGGAAATGTATTTTCATTTTTTCCTGATTACTATCTATATAGGTAATTATACTTCTTCTTTACACATAATTAAAGTGAAGGTTGATTCCTGTTCTTTCTTCTCAGTGATAAAATTATCAAGTTAGTTCTCAACTAATTATTTTCTGTAGTGTAACACTGTTTCAGATCCCTGTCACATTCCATTTACCAAATACAAAATAGCTCTGAATTAGAGTTATCACATCCTGGGACTTTTATACTATTAATTTGTAGGGGAAAAAAATCTTTAGATGGATGTTATCCGAGCTGAAAATGAATTCTTTTGAAAGAAGCCAAATGGTTTTTGTTTTTTCTTCATCTGGTTCTAAAATCTCTTGCCCTTTCACAATCTCTGTTGTTGGGTTTTCCTCTTTTTAATTTAAGATTGCTTAATTTGTTCTAGTTCAACACAGCCTTTTCTCACAAAACAAGGATGTTGAACAATTTATCATTACTCTGGGTGTGCACTGCAGAGATTTTCAAGCTTATAGGTATAAGATGCTTATTTTTGGAAATAAGGGAAACTTCTGCTGATATTGCACAGTAAAAATATGTGCGTAGTTAAAAAAAGTTTTTAATCATTGAAAATTAATGAACTGACTTTGAAGAGAAGCTCTATACTCTAATTATGTCCATGAGGCAGGGGACCCATTATAAAAGATTATTTGACTTACAAAAGGAGGCAGTCCCACTGCCATTCCCTTAAGAGACATATTTCCATGGTGCACCATGAATACTCTTTGGAAGGCAAAACTTCAGCATACACACTCCTTTTAAGTACTAGATCACTCTGCAACACTAGATGCTCCTGCACTCTTGAGAAACTGTCAGTTTAAATGATAAAATGAATTTAAAGAGAATTGACTTTGGGAATATGATAGCTATAACCAGATTCTAGTGGACACCTCTGATATCAACTATTAATTTATCCTGATGCTGTTGATTGCTTTATTTAATAATCCATAGATCCTTGTTTCTAGCAGTTGTTTAAAAATTTTTGCTAAAATTTTTTATACTCTATTTGCTCTGTAAGGGATGTACTGTTATTGTTTGTTTAGTTAGTTAGTTAGTTGGCATAATTGGACTATGACCCTGTTTAGTTGAGGCAAGGGCTGTGGAGTGAAATGACCGTCCCAATTTCCCTCCAGATTCTATACTTCATAGTATTTTATCTATGTTTTTCCATTTTATTCCCATCCCCTAAGTGGTCTCTTGTTCTGAAATTAATTTTTATTTTAAAAGTTTTATTGTTATTGTTTTAAATTTGGATTTCTGGTTTACCTGTAATCAATGTATATGTTTGTAGCCTACCATATGTTGTTTTAAGGCATACATACAGTGAATAATAAGCAAATCAAAGATAAAACCATCTTGTAGCTTCTTCCCATTATTTACATTCCTCTTCATTACACATTTTCTCATGAACTTCCCTCACTTTCCCCTAAGACCTATTATTGTCTTTATGTATGTATGTATGTATGTATGTATGTAAGAATAGCAAAGTGTATTGAAGGAGAGAGAAGGAAAAACAGAAGTTCCAAGAAGAAGGGAAGGTTCCCAGAAAATAGATCACCAAGGAAGAATTGAGGCGAGGGGTTTTTTATTTTGGTCAGGAAGGACTTTGTGCAGCCTTACTCTAGATGGGATTTGTGCATGCATTCCTCTCATGGTGGGGAGGGGTACATGCTGGACGTATTCAGTTATTTTCCTTATTTTGTAGGGGGTACGAAGGTTAGGAGATTCTTTGCACTATAAAAACCATTATCTTACCCTCTTCCTGGAATGTGGTGGGGCCTGAAAAAAATCCTTTATTCTAGGTTATGCTTCCTAAGTCTATCACTAAACCACTGCTGCAGGAAGTCTCTCCTGAGCAAGCATCAGAGCTGCTTTGTCTCCTTTTTAAAACTTAGGAATGTCATGATTTCATTTGAGGCCTATATGCTAACTATATTTAGGGTCCCTGTCTCCTACCTCATTCCTCCCCTCTGCAGAGGAATCTCTAACTGCTGTTGGGGGGAGCACAAGGATTGAAAACCATTCTGACTTCCTCCTGCGAAATTGGTTGATGATGGAGGGGTAGGCAGCAGTTAAGGATCCTCTATCCTAGGTCTATCTGGAGGCCCATGCTAGAAGTCCTGATGGGTGTTCACTAGAGACTATCCTAATAAGGAAAAGAGCAGCTCATTACAATAATGTGACAAAGAAATTTAGCTACTTATTTTTTGAGAATTATTTTATTTAACTTTATTTATTTATTTACTTACTTATTTTAATTTGACCAGAGGGGAACAGAGAGCGAGAAAGAGTGAGAGAGAGAGAGATGGAAAGGGAGAAAGTAAGCCGCCAGGTCTGGGACTCAAATCACTGTCGACCATGTGGAATCTAGCAACCTTAAGCACCATGCCACCTGCTGGCCCAGAAATTTCGCTATTCCTATTGCCTATAACACAACTAAAATTATGACTAATGGCATTACATCAGTATAATTAGCTTTAGAACATTTATCAACAAAACCTTAGTTTTATCAATTTTATAACTTTTAAACTCTTCCACTGTGACTCAAATATTTATACAATATGCTTTCAACTTTATTTTTTGTCCCATTATTGTCTTTAATTGCATGCTTTTGAGCCCTCCAGTTTCCACCATATAATGCAGACATTCAGCAAATGCTAATCAGAGGCATACGGTATTTGTCTTTCATAGTCTAGCTTGTTTCACTTAGAATGGTATCTTCTAGGTTTGTCCACTTTGTGTCAAATGACAGGGTCTTTTGTTCTTTATGACTGAGTAGTATTCCATTGTGTATAATGTGCCACATTTTTCCAATCCATTCATCAGCTGTTGAGCAGGTATGTTGATTTCATATCTTCGTTATTGTAAATAATACTGTAACAAACATGGATGTGCAAATTTTCCCCCAGCTGAGTGATTTCCTGTCCTTTGGATATATACCCAATATTGGGACTGCTGGGTCCTATACTAATTATATTTTTAAAATTTTGAGAAACATCCACACTCTTTTCTTCAGTGGTTGTACTAATTTACATATCTACTAGCAGTGTACAAGTATTCCCTTTTCTCTGAAACCTTGTCAGCACTTGTCCATCATTTTTTAAAAATTTTCTAGAGGGCATGCACACTCACCAAAGAGAGGCAGGGAGATGGAAGGAAGGTAAGTGTGAAAGCACTCCTTATGGAGAATAGTCACACAACATCCCCTCTCCTTTATCTTCACTTTCAGGATTTTGAAGACATGTGGAGACATGTCCAGTGTATCCTCAGGTCTGGGATTTGAACCATGAATTTGGTCAAGTGAGATACAACTGCCCCAACCACACCACTGAGTGATCCCAATATTTTCTTTTTTTTTCTTTTCTTTCTTCTTGCTTTCTTTCTCTTTCTTTTTCTTTCTCTTTTTTCCTTTCTCTTTCTTTTGTTCCTTCTTTCTTTCTCTTTCTTTATTCTTGTTCTTGTCCTTCTTTCCTCCTCCTCCTCCTTCTTCCTCTTTTTTTTTTTTATTGTGGTCATTCTGACTAGAGTTAGGTGATTCTTAATTTTGTTTCATTTTTTAAATTTTCTGATTGTGTGTGCATACATGTGTACATGACAGAGAGAAAGAAAAGCACCCCCTAGCAGGTTCTCTTACTCTGTGATCACTTTCCTCTATACCTCTGGCTCCTCAAGATCAGGAGCAGGTGTGTACACATCCAGCATGTTTCAGATCTCCCATTCTGATATCTAAATCATGGATTGCCAAATGGCTTCTAGTTCTTCAGTGTGGCCTTCTACCAACTGCACCACAGAGACTAGGCCATTAAGCTATCTTTAAAGTCATATTCTCTTTCCTCCAGCTTCTTCTACTCCTGGGAATGGTATTTTGCTTATCCTTACTATTTTTTCCTTTATTCAATGACTAATTTTAGCAGCAAATATTGGCATTGTGACTTTTAGATTATCTTTCATTCTTACTTGTATTATAAAACTGATTTATTATTTTGTGATAAAGAAAATAATGCATGTACATGGTAAAAATGTTTAAGCAATACAAAGTACAAACAATATATATCCTTATATCTCAGTCTCCGTTCCTTCTGTAATTCTGTGGTTTTTTGTTTGTTTGTTTATTTATTTATTTATTTTGGAGAGGTTTTTTGCTATAGGGTGCATGTGCTCACCAGAAAGACAGAGAAAGACAGAGAAAAATAGAAAGCGAGAAATCACCCCCCGGGGGGATGGCCACGCTGCAATTCCTTTTCCTCCATTGTCCTCTCGGGATCTTGGGCATGCACACACATGTGCCCCACGTGAGTTTAAGCTGCCGAGTGCGGGACTCGAACTGTGGTTGACTACATTGGAGTCCAGTGACATAGCCATTATGCTAGCTGCTGGTCCCATACTGTGTTGTTTGATCCAGCAAAGGAAATGCTGATTTCAGATATTTATATATTATCCTGTTTTTATATGATATGAATGACCATATGTAGATATCTGTATAGCTTTAGTTAAGGCACAATTGACCCAACATAAAATTAATCATTTTAAAATGAACAATTCAGCAGCATTTAGTATGCTCACAATGTTATGGAATCACCTAATCTATCTAGTTACAAAACATTTCTATCACCCCAATGGAATCTGATACTTATTAAGCAATTACTATCCATTCTACTCTCTCTACAGTCCCTGGAAATTATTAATCTGATTTTTGTCTATGAATTGTCTATTCTGGATTTTTCATATATGTCAAATATACAATATATACTCCTTCGTGCCTTCTTCTACACAAGAGCAAAAATGGTTTTTGGAATTCCATCCATAGCATAGTATATATCATTAATTCATTCTTTTATAACAAATATTATTTTATTATATGCCTATACCACAGTTTCTTTATTCATTAATCCATTTATGGATAGATTGTTTCCACCATTTTTGCTCTTGTGTATAGTGCTACTATAAACATTTGTGTGCATACATTTGTTCAAGTATCTGTTCTTTTTTCTTTTTAAAGTTTTTGTCATAGGGTGCACCTGCTTACTAGAGAGAGATGGAGAGAGACAAAGAGAGTGAAAGTGAAAATATCATCCCCCCAGGGGGATGATATCATCCCCCCAGGAGGATGGCCACCCCATAATCCTTTTCTACTCCAGTCTCTTCTCCAAGATTTTGGCATATAGGCATACATGCATAGCATGATTTTGAAGCCCACAGTCTTAGACTCAAACTGATATTGGCCATATAGGAGTCCACTACACCACCTGCTGGCACCAAAGTACCAGTTCTTAATGCTTTAGGCTATATGCTTGGGAGTGGAATTATTGGGTAACTCTATGTTTAAATATTTGAGGACCCACCATAAAATTTCCACAAAATTGATACACAGCTGAGCAATTTTACATTTCTGCCCAAAATAAACAAGAGTTTTAGTTTCTTCAATTCTCATCAATAATTATGATTTTCTGAGTTTTAGAAAAGTTATATATTATTAGGGCCAGAAGGTGGCACAGATGTTAAGGCAGCTGGATCCCACATGACCAACTGTGTGGTTGAGTCCCTGACAACTGTGTCCTTGACCACTGGGTTTGAAAAACAGACTGGGCATGTGTGTGTGTGTGTGCCCAAAATCCCAAGAGGAGAATAGAAGAGAAGGGAAGGGATTGAGGAGGTTTCTAGGTGGCGATGGCTGAGTGATGATCGAGAGGCTCCAAGGAACCACATCCCAACTTTTACCTCCGGGACCATTGTCACGCAGGTCTCCTGGCCTCCCCTAGGTCCACCTCCAGGTCTGCCTCCAGGCCCTCCTCCTTGAGGACCCCTACCGAGGCTACTTCCCCCTGCAACTCCAAGTATCCCTCCACCTCATCCTGGCATAGTGCACCCACCTTTGGTCCATCTTCTTGAACCTGCCCCACCTGGGCTTTTCCCACCAGCTCCCTTGCCCAGCTCAGGGATTTTAAGTGCCCCACCCAACTTGATTCAGTGACCCAAGGGAGATGATATAAGTGAAGCCATGGCAACCATCAGTGCCAAGCCACAGATCACTAATCCCAAGGCAGAGATGACTCAATTTGTGCCCACTGCATTGAGGGTACGTCAGGAGAATAAAGGGCCTATGGCTACTTCCCAAAGAAAGTCAGAGGATGATTCTGCTGTGCCTCTTGCCAAAGCAGCCCCCAAATATGGTCCTGCTGTTCCTGTCTCAGCAGAGACTAGAGATGTTTATGAAGATTTCATGAAAGAGATGGAAGGGCTACTGTGACAGCTTTTGATGCCAGAACAGGCTTCTGTTCATAACAGTGGTTCTTGGAAAAGAGGCTCTTATTAAACTTAATTGAAAGAGCTATTTCCATTGTCAGGGTATTTTCTAATTTAAGTTCAAAGAATATCCTAAAGTTTAGCCTTATTCAGATTTTACTGCTTATAGGAGATGATATTTCATTAAATAGATTAGTTATTGGGGGAAAAAAAGGTAGAAGAGAAGGGATTGAGGTGTGGCCATTCCCTCTCAGGAGTGATTCTCATTTTCCCTGTCTCTCTATTTCTCTCTACTCTTTCTGTCTCTCTGGGAGTGCATGAATCCTGTAGCAAACTAAAAAAAAAAAGTTATTATCTTTATATCCATCACAGTGACTGTGAAGTTGTACCTCATTATGGTTTGAATTTACACTCCTCCAATGACTAATAATATTAAACATCTACCCATATGCTTATTGTCTATTTGTATACTTTTTTGCAGAATGTCTATTTTAGTGCTTTCCCAAATTTTTAATTGAGTTCTTTGCTTTTTTATTATTGAGCTGAAAGAGTTGTGTATCTATCATGGTTACTAGAACTTTACCAAATATATAGACAGGTCTTCAAAAAGTTTACAAAAAATATATGCTGTGGAAAACTATGCATTTATTTCAACTTTTTTCACCAAAATAAACTCATACTTTAATTCTATCATCCATGAACTTTATGAAGTCCCCTCATACAATTTTGTAATATTTTCTCTCTTGGGCCAGCAGGTGGCATGGTGGTTAAGGAACTGGATATATCTGACCACAGTTTGAGTCCCAGACCGGTGGCTTGAAAATCACTCCAGGTGCATGTGCATGCATGCACAAAATCCCAAAAGAACGGAGGAGAAGGGATGGTGACATTGAGATTCCCTTTGGGGGTTGATTTCTCACTTTCTCTCTCTCTCTCTCTCTGGCAAGCACACATGCCCTATGGCAAAAAAACAATCAATCAAACAATCAATTAATCAAAATTTCCTCTCATTCTTTACATTGTCTTTTTGCTTTCTTGCTAGTATCCCTTAATACACAAAAGTATTTTAATTTACTAAAATTTATATATAGATATAGATATAGATATAGATATAGATATAGATATAGATATAATTTCTTTTTTAGGTTAAATCTAAAAATCTATTGCAAAATATAAGTATTTATCCCTATAGTTTCTTTTTCTGTTGTGTTTTACCTATAATATTTACGTCATTGTCCATTTTGAGTTTTTTATGTATATATTTAATGTCATATAGGTGTTTAAATTTATTTGTTCATATGTGGATATCAAGTTTTCTTAAAATCATTTGTTGGAGAAAATATTGTTTCCTCATTTTATTATTATTATTATTGTTTTATTTTGGAGAGGTTTTTGCTATAGGGCACGTGTGCTCACCAGACAGACAGAGAGAGACAGAGCGACAGAAAGCGAGAAATCACTCCCCAGGGGGGATGGTGATGCTGCAATCCCTTCTCCTCCATTCTCCTCTCAGGATCTTGGGCATGCACACACAGGCACCCAGCGTGAGTTTAAGCCACTGGGTCTGGGACTTGAACCACGGTCAACTACGTGGAGTCCAGCGACAAAGATATTATGCTAACTGCTGACCCCGAAAATATCATTTCCTTATTGAGTAGTCTTGGTATCCTTAATGAGCATCAGTTTGCCAGAGATGTATGGTTTTATTTCTGGGCTTTTAGTTATATTCCTTTGATTTCTAAGTATATCCTGATAACTGTATTGCACTCTTGATTACTGTAGTTTTATGGTAACTTTTGAAATAAGAATCTGTGATTTTTCCAACTTCGTTCCCCTTTGGCAATATTTATTTTGCTATTTCCGGCTTGTTTTAGTTCATTTGTATTGCTATAACGGAATATACCTGGGACGGGGTAATTTACATAAAGAATGGATTTATTGGGCTCAGTTTTGGTGACTGAGACGTCCAAAGGCATGGGGCTAGCATCTGGTCTGCCTCTGGTGGTAGGTCACAATATGGTAAAGAGATGTGAAAGCATGAAGGAATTGGGTGTATGCAAAGGTTGAGAGACGTATGGACAACTCAACCCTGGCAGAAACTAATAAAGGAAAAGTTTCTCTCTTCTGAGAGTAAGCATTAATTATCTATGAAAGATACACCTCCATACTCCAAACACCTTTCACTAGGACCCACCTCCCAATACTGTCCATTGGGCGTGAAGTCACAGCAGAGATTTCGGCAGGATCACAAACCATAACAGAGCTCTCCAAATTCCATATAAATCTGGGAATCAGCTTTTCCATTTCTACTAAAATGGCCATTACGATTTTGATAAACTATTGTGTTCAATCTGTAGATTTTTTGGGGGGGAGTATTGACATCTTGACAGTATGAAGTCTTCCAATTCATGACTCAGGATGCTTTTTTCCATTTATTTCTTCATTAATTCTTTCAACAATATTTTATAATTTTAAATGACTAAGTCTTTGACCTCCTTGGTTAAATGCATTCTTAGGTATTTTATTCTGTTGTATGCCACTATAAATAGGATTATTTTCTTAATTTCCTTACAGAATGTTAATTTCTCATATAAAGACCACATATTTCTGGGTTGATTTTTTTTAACCTATAACTTAACAGAATCTGTGCACTATTTTATTGTAGATTGTAGTTTTTTGGTATTTTTCTATCTATAAGAGCATGCTTTTTGTGAATAGAGATAGATACACTTCATCCTTTCCTATATGGATGACTTTTATTTCCCTTTCTTGCTTAGCCGCTATAGTTAGAATTTATTATATTATGTTGAAGTGGTAAAAGTGCATATTCTCTTCTTTCACTTATGAAGAAAACATCCAGTCTTGGGATCAGCAGTTAGTGTAATGGCTATGTCGCTGGACTCCCACGTAGTCTACCGTGGTTTGTGTCCCAGACCCGGTGGCTTAAAATTCATGCTGGGCACATGTGTGTTTGTGCCCAAGATCCCGAGAGGAGAATGGAGAAGAAGGGATTGTGGTGTGGCCATCCCCCCTGGAGGGTGATTTCTCACTTTCTGTCTCCCTGTCTCTCTCTGTCTGTCTGGTGAGAGCACACGCCCTATAGCAAAAACCTCTTATATATAAAAAAAAGGAAAAACATCCAGTCTTTACCAAGTATGTTAGCTATGGGTTTTTCATAAATGTCATTTATCATGTTAAGAATGTTTCTTGAGAATAGGACAGTGTGGAATGGGGGAGGTGAAGAGAAGAGGACAGAGAAAGATAGCAAGAGAACAATAGAGAGGCAGGACTTAGTGAGAAACAGATATGGCTTATTAACTGTTGATGACGACATGTGTAGTATTATCAACTGGATTGGTCTGAGAAGTATTTCATGATGGGTAAAGTCTTTTTACAAGCAAAATGAGAAATAGTGATTAACTTTTTAAAAAATAATAATAATAAATAAGAAAAAATGTTTCTTAGCTTAATGAGTGTTTTCATCATGATATTTTATTTTGTCAAATATGGTTTGGGTGTCAACGAAAATGTCATGTGTTTGTCCTTTTATTTTATTAATATTGTGTATTACATTGATTTTTGTTGTTTATCAGTTAAAATATTTTTTTAGTTTTGTATAGAGTATGTGTGCTTGCTGAAGAGAGACAAAGACAGAGAGAGACAGAGAGAGACAAAGATAAAGTGAGAAATCGCCTCCTGGGGGGGTGAACATGCTGTAATCCATTCTCCTCCATTCTCCTCTTGGGATTTTGGGGACACATATACACTTGGCATATTCTTCAAGTTGTAGGACCTAGACTCAGACCACCCAATAGGCCATGTGGGCTTTAGCTGCCTTAACCTCCTTGCCACCTGCTGGCCTAATTGATGGGATTCCTTATGCTCTGCACAGTGTTTTATAAAAATATGCCCTATTTTCCTATCTCTCCCTGCCTGAGATCAATCCCAGTTGATCATAAATAATCTTTTTAAAATGCTATTGAATTTGATTTTGTAGTTAATTTTGCTGAGGATTTTTGTACGTATGTTCTTAAGGGAAATCGATCAATTTATCTTCTGTTATCTTTGTCTGGCTTTGATATTAAAGTAATACTGTCCTTATAAAATTATGTAGGAAGTATTTCCTCCTCTTATGTTATTTTGAAGAGTTTGAGAAAATCTGTGTTATTTCTTCTCTTTAGTATTGGTAGAATTCACCAGTTAAGCTATTTGGTTCTGGACTTTTCTTTCTTAAGTTCTTAAAAATTATTATTATTGATTCAATTTCTTTACTTGTTATAGGTATGCTCAGATATTCTCTTTCTTCTTCATATAGTTTCAGTAATTTGCATATTTCTAACAGTTTGACCTCTATATTAGTTATTTAATTGGTTGGTAGTCATTAATTATAGCATTTTCTTATAAGCCTTTATATTTATATAAAGTTGGTAATGATGACATCATTTTTACTTTTTAATAATTTTCATTTTTTTCTGTTTTAATCAAAATAGCTAAGATTTGTCCAACCTCATTGATATTTAAAGAAACAACTTTTTTTTGTTTATGTCAACTCTTTTTATTATCTTATTCTCTATTTCATTTATCTCCACTCTAATCTTTATTATTTCTTTTCTGTTTCTAGATTTCTGTTTGGATTTCTCCTTTTCTCTTCCTTAGTGTATAAAAATTAAGTTATTGATGTGATATTTTACTTTTTGTGTGTTTCTTACTGCTTTCTAAAATATTTTTATACATTCGATCACTGTATATCATAGCACGCAAAATGAATTTTCCCAACATGAATAGACTGCATATTAGTCCAGTTAAAGATATTATCAGGGACCAGCAGTTAGTGTAATGGCTATGTCTCTGAACTCCCATGTAGCTGACCGCGATTTGAGTCCCGGGCCCAGTGGCTTAAAGTCAAGTTGGGTGCTTGTGCGTGCGTGCCCAATATCCTGAGAGAAGAATGGAGGAGAGGGGATGGCCGCATGGCCATCTCTCTGGGGGTGATTTCTCATTTTCTAACTCTCTGTCTCTCTCTGTCTTTCTGGTGAGCACATGCGCCCTATAGCAAAAACCTCTCCCCCCCAAAAAAAAAAGATATTATCATACAAGTTATCATCAATGGATAATTTTCCATTTTTGTATCCCTTAAAATATTTATTTCCCCCCTTGATTCCCTCCCTCTATTTCACACCTTTCTTCCCCACTGTACCAATTATCTACTGTTGCTCTCCATGTTTTTATACATTCTAATCTTTTTTTTTTTTTGTCATAGAGTGTAGATATTTGGAATATATTGAGTGGGGACATACAATGCCTCTCTTTCATAGTCTGGGTTGCTTCGTTTAGTAGTAAATCTTTCATATTCATCTACTATTAAAAGTCAGGGTTTGATTGTTTTATGGATGAGTAATATTCCACATTCTATATATGTGCAACATTTTTTCAATTCATTCATCTGTTTGTGGACACTTGAGTTGCTTCTATGTCTTAGCAATTGTGAGTAATGATGTAATAAACATGGATGTGCAAGTACTTTTCTGACTGTGTTTCTATCTTTTGGGTAGATACCCAAAAGGGGAATTGCTGGATCATATGGTTGGTCTATCTGTAGGTCTTTGAGGAATCTCCACATTATTCTCCACAGTGGCTGTACTAATTTACATTCCCACCAATGGTTTAGGAGAGTTCCCTTTTCATCAGAGCCTGTCCAGCATTATAATTCTTTAAAGTATTATTTTATTTAACATTAATTATTATTATTATTCATTTTATCAGAGAGAGACAGAGAAAGAGAGAGAGGAAAAGTGAGAAAGCAAGCCACCAGGTCTAGGACTTGAAGCGTGGTTAGCCATGTGGGAGTCCAGTGCTTTTAACCACCATGCCACGGGCCAGCCCACACTTACCATTTATTATTTTTTTAATCTTAGCTATTCTGACTGGGGTTAGGTAATATCTCATTGTGGTATTATTTGCATCTCCCTTGAGTTCCCTTTATATTTACTTTTTACTTTAAAATAGGCATTTGCTTGTCCAATGTCCCTGTAAACACTGGTTTGGCTGTATACTATACATTTTGAGATGTTGTAATTTCATTTTCATTTCTCTCTAAGTTCTGATTTTCATTGTGATTTGTTCTTTGACCTAATGGTCAATAAAAAATGTGTTGCCTAATTTCAACATATTTGTGAATTTTCCAGTTTTTGATATATTCTTATTTTTTAAATTTTAATTTATTTTACACATTTAGTCACAATTTCTTACTTAGCTTGTAAACAGAATTTATCCAACATGAATACACCTCAGACCAGTCCAGTTGAGGATATTATACACGTTATCATCAACAGACAACAACCCATTTTGTGTCCCATAAATATCTTTCCTCTCTATTTTTCCTCCTTAATTTCCTTCCTGATTTCTAGCCTTACTCCATTGTGACTGAAGAAGACACTTTCTATGATTTAAATATTTTTAATGTATTGAGTCTTAGTGTTATAAGGTGTGGTCTATCCTGAAGAATATTACATGCACATTTGAGAAGAATTTATAGTCATATGTAGGTTGGAGTGTTTTTATATGTCTATTTACTGTAACTTGTTTATAGTTTTCAATTAATCAATTTCCTTATTTATCTTCTGTCTATGTTTTATATCCATTATTGAAAGTGGAGTATTAAAATATTAACTCATATTGTAGGGATATCTATTTATACCTTTGATTATATTGGTGTTTTTTTCATGTATTTTAGTTAGAGCTTGGTGTATTGCTTGAATGTTTATAATTTTAATATCTTTTAAATGGATGTATTCTTTCATTATTATAAAACATTCTTCTTTGTCTTTTTCAAACTTTATTTTGCTTATCTAATACAGATATAATTACAGATATTCCAGCTTTCCTTTACTTTCTTTCTCTTTTGTTTCTTTTCTTTTTGTTGGAGGGTTTGCCTTAGGACTGGTACACTCCCCAGAAAGAATGAGAGAGACAGACAGAGACAGTGAGAGGGAAAGTGAGAAATTACCATCCTGGGGAGATGGCCACACCACAATCCCTTCTCCTCTATTCTCTTCCTGGGACTTTGGGTATGCTCACACATGTACCTGGCATGATTTTGAAGCCACCAGGTACAGGACTAGAACTGCTGTCAGCCATGTGGGAGCCTAGCCACCATAACCACTACAACATCTGCTGGCCCCTTTCCTTTACTTTCTTTTATTTATTTATTTATTTATTTATTTATTTTTTGGAAAGGTTTTTGCTATAGAACACGTTCACTCGCCAGAAAGAGACAGAGAGACAGAAAGCGAGAAATCACCTGATGGCTGCACTGCAATCCCTTCTCCATTCTCCTCTCCGGATCCTGGGCACACACGCACGCACGCACACACCCAACGTGAGTTTAAGCCACTGTGTCTGCGACGAACTGCAGTCGACTACATGGGAGTCCAGCAACATAACCATTACGCTAACTGCTGGTCCCTCCTTTACTTTCTATTTGCACTGGATTTCTTTCCTTTAAGGAGCCAGACCATGGCCTAGTAGCTTAGGGAGCTAAATCCCACATGGCCAACCCCATGACTTGAGTTCTGATCCAGAAAGTTTAAAAAACATGCCAGGTACATGTATGTGTGTGCCCAAATCCCAACAGGATGGAGAAATAGAGGAAACAGGATTGTGACATGATCATACCCCATTGATGGTTGGGGGTGCTTTCTGTCTCTCTCTCTGGAGCACACATACCCTCTGGCAAGAAAAAAGAAAATTGTTTAACTTTCAGTCTCTCTGTGTCTTGGATCTGATTTCATGTAATTAGATCATGTTTTTTAAAATTATATTTTGCTAGTTTATATTTTTCAATTAGTTTATTTAATCCAGTCCCTTTAAAGTGATTTCTAACAAGGAAGAATTTCTGCCACTTAGATTTTCATTTTCTGTATGTCATATGTTTTTTTTCTTCAATTGTTTTTTCTTTTTTGTGTTTCATTTCTTTTAGTGGACTGTTTTGATTCCTTCCTTACTTTAATTTCTGTATAGTTCTTAGCATTATTCTTAATGGTTACCAAGGATATTATAAATAGCATGCTAAGTTTTTAATCCTAATTCCAGTTATTTCCAACTTAGCATTTATAGCATAAAAAATTCTACTTCTTTGCATCTTTGACCCCTTATGCCGTTATTATTGCAAATTACACCTATAAATATTGTTTGCATTACTAACATAGATTTATACTTATTTTTATTCATTTGGCTTGAAATCATGTAACAGACAGAAAAGGAGTCACAAACCAAAAATACAATAAGAAGGACATTTATATTTACTTATATAGTAAACTTTACAAGAGATCTTAATTTTTTCTTAAGTCTTAAATTTGTTGATATTTTGTACTTGTTTACTTTTCACATTTTAATCTCCTTATTATTATTTTCTGTTTGTTTATATAGGATTCTCTTATTTTCTTCTTTCCTTGTCCACAGTAATTTTTTTTTTTTGCCTTT
>NW_006205663.1:598518-604097 GCF_000334495.1 Tupaia belangeri chinensis
GTCGACCAATGACAAATTCCCTTGGCTTTTTTTAATCTGGGAATTCCTACATTCTCTCTCATTATTAAAGAAAAGCTCTGCCATATGTGGAATATTTTTGGTTGACAGATTGTTTGGTTATTTTCTTTCAACCTTTTTAATATGTCATGAAATTGCCTTCTGATCTCCATGGTTTCTGGAACTAAATCATCTCTTAATCTTAATGAGGATTGTGTATGATGAGTTGCCTTTCCCTTTCTGCTCTTCAGATTCCTATTGACTTTTGCTTTTGTCAGTTTGATTATAGTGTCTTTTTATAAGTCTTTTTGAGTTTATCCTTCTTGGAATGTATTTTACTTGTCAAAGGTGTATATTCATGTCTTGCATCAAATTTTCTTTGTATGACTTTTATATTTAGTTGCTATCTGGATATGTTAAATATTAGAATGTGGCACCTCTGCAAATCATATTTTGTCCTCTCCCCAGATTTTATTGTCATTAATTGTTGAGGGGTGTTACCATACATGTGTTTCATGACATTTACAAATTAGTTTTGCAAAAACTGTTTTCTTTGTCATGTGTGGTCACTGAAGCCTCTGCTCCTTTTTTTCACTGACTGGCCAGAGACTTGGCAGAGATTTCCTTAAGTACCTGAAGCAAAATAATCTCTCTTGATCTTTCGAAATTGAAGTTTATGTGAGCACACCTTCAGAGCTAAGTTAGGACACATACAACTCTGCCTTAACCTTCACCTCCTGCTAATGCAAGTCCTAAAGATGAACAAGCCTATGTTCCTCTCACGACTTTTCTGAGCATACATCATTCTCTAGGTACTTACATTGCACTCTAAATTCCCTAATATATATAATTTCTTCAAAGCTCAATTACCACATAATCTTACTTCTCATCCTTTTCTTTCACATATTTTAAAATATGTAATGCTTGCCTTTTCTTCCATCCTTTGCTCCAGGCATCTGTGAATAGCATATGTCCTTTAATGCTTTCATCAGACAGTGATCAGAAATCACTCCATCCTTGGGAGAGGATGGGAGACTTTTGCATCCACCCTTCAGTGAAGCTACAGACAAGACAACATGCATAGCTACAATATGTCAGGAAAAATGTCCATATGACACCTCTAGCACCAGCAAGGCACATTAGGAGTGTGGAGAATGATAGGTAGATAAACAAAATTACCAAAAACTTTCCTACTAAAATTTAGCTATTTCTTTACTAAGAACTTCCTTGGTTGCTGTGCATGGTTATATTCTAGAGTTAATAAAAAGTCAATTCTGTCCATTTTTGCCAATTTAATGGTTGCTTCAGTAGAGTGACCAATTCTTGATGCTTCTGACTCTGATATATTTTTAAATATTTTATTTAATTTATTTATTTTAATTTGACCAGAGAGGGAGAGAGAGAGAGTGAGAGGGAGAGAGAGATAGAGAGATAGAGAGAAAGTGAGAAAGCAAGCTGCCAGGTCCAGGATTTGAACTCTGGTCGGCCATATGAGTCCAGAGCCCTTAACCACCACCCTGCCAGTCCCCTGACTCTGATAATTTTATGTTGTTGTTTTTCTATACCTCTCTTTGCATATACATTAACGAAATGTATTTGCATCCATTCCCATTATTGAAATGTTAGAACACATAAATTAATCTAAAATATCTTGTCCACTGACATTAATCTTTTTTTTTTTTTTGAGAAGTTTTCACTATAGGGTGCGTGCACTCGTCGGAAAGACAGAGAGATAGATAGAAAGCGAGAAATCACCCCCCAGGGGGGATGGCCATGCTGCAATCCCTTCTCCTCCATTCTCCTCTTGGGATCTTGGGCACGCACGCACACGTGACTGGTGTGAGTTTAAGCCGCCAGGTCCGGGACTTGAACCATGGTCGACTATATGGGAGTCAAGTGACATAGCCATAACTGCTGGTCCCCCGCTGATATTAATCTTGATCTCTTCACTACCATATTGCTTTTTCCTCAAAGAAGCCACATTGTTATTATAAGGTTTTTACTGAACCTTGCATACTATATAAATTTGGGTTTTATTTTCACTGTATCATATTGTATGAATTATTCCACAAATTGATTCTCTCATTCAAAAATATGGTTTTTATGCTACCTATACTATTACTTATTGATCTGATTCATTATGCTTATCTTTAATTTAGATTACTCATTGGTAAACATCCTGTCTCACCACTATGAATTTTTGAAATCCAGGAGGAAGAAAAGAGAGTGAGACCTCAGATTAGCAACTTGGCATGAATAAATTCATTCTGTGAAGAGAATTTGAAAAGAGCCATAATGACAAATTTTCAAGATGACTCATTTTTCCTCTGGAAAAAGAATAGGATGAACTAATCCTCTTGATTGACTTTTTTTTTTATTATTTTTTTAAATTTAGTGCTCTAAATGCTCTACTAGCTGGAAATAATCTATTTTTTTGAATAAATATAACACTGTTTTTCTTCCTTATTTATGATGACTCATGTATCTGAATAAAGAACTTACAGACAGAATATATTATGTTCTCCTACATATGAAAAAGTAGATAGATAAACCACAAATTTCAAAATGGCATAAAATCAAACAGGTATTTTATAAGAGAAGATATTCAGATTGCCACTGAACACAGGAAAAGGTAATCTGTATCATTAGTCAAAAAAAAATCAGTACAACATACTATAACCCAATGAATAAAATAAGAATTCATAAGTCTATACTGACAATACATAGGTGTATAAATAAATATGTTCATACAGACTAGGAAAACCTACTTTTATAGTAAAAAGACAATTAATAAATATGTTTGTTTGTACTATAGTCATTTTGTATAGTTATGCTATTCCTCCATAAAGCTATATTTTGTTTATTTCTTCTGAGAGACAAAGAGAAGGAGAAACAGAGAGACAGTCATCACCAACAAGGTCAAAATTTCACTGTAAACCTCTTTTCTCAAGCAGCCACGATCACAAGTGGGATGGTGCCCACCCAGCATGCTCAAGGAGGTCTTTGGATGCAAACCCAGGACCTTTTCCAATGACTTCTGTTGTTATATCACTGTGCTACCACCTGTCACCTAAAACTGTATGTTTTTAATCAAATTATATTCTCATACTCTACTTTGCATTCCATATTGAAAACAATGGCCAGCTACTCTGCTCTGAAAAAATAAAGGATATCAATAGACAATGTTTATAGAAATGAATATGTACATAAATAGATGTATATTTTTATGCTACTCTCTTATACTTATTTACCATTATTTTCAAATTCCAATTAGGCTTCCCCCTACCCTTTCTTAAAGACTTCTTTCTTTCTTGGAGAGGTTTTTTTTTTTTTGCTATAGGGCGCGTGCGCTCGCCAGACAGACAGAGAGAGACATAGAGACAGAAAGCGAGAAATCACCCCCCCAGGGGGGATGGTCACGTCGCAATCCCTTCTCTTCCATTCTCTTCTCGGGATCTTGGGCACGCACCTACATGAGCAGGCGTGAGTTTTAAGCCTCTGGGTCCGGGACACGAACCGCGGTCGACTACGTGGGAGTCCAGTGACATAGCCATTACGCCAACTGCTGGTTCCCTTTCTTTCTTGTAAATATAATAAGAATAACTTTTTTTTTTTTTGGAGAGATTTTTGCTATAGGTGCATGCGCTCGCCAGACAGACAGACAGAAAGCGAGAAATCACCCCCAGGGGGGATGGCCACGCCGCAATCCCTTCTCCTCCATTCTCCTCTTGGGATCTTGGGCACGCACGCATACGCACCCGGTGTGAGTTTAAGCCACCGGGTCTGGGACTCGAACCACGGTCGACTACATGGGAGTCCAGCGACACATTCATTATGCTAACTGCTGGTCCCAAGAATAACTATATAGCTTGAACATTTTTTAAGTTGCACATTTATATTGTTGCATCCGATTCCTGTATCTGTGAGTATATTGATATTGTCCCATTATTTTTCATATTAACACTTCTGTTTTGTTTTGTGTTGATTTTTTAAAAATAATTATTTTATTTAACTTTATTTATTCATTTATTTATTTTAATTTGACCATAGAGGGACAGAGAGAGAGAAAAAGTGAGAAAGCAAGCCGCCAGGTCTGAGACTAGAACCATGGTAAGCCATGTGGGAGTCCAGCACCCTTAAACACCATGCCACCTGCCAGCCCCTGTTCTGTGTTGATTTTTAAGACATATTTTTGCTGTATGACATGTACTCTTGCTGGAGAGACAGAGACAGAGAGACCAAAAGTAAGAAATCGCCTCCAAGGGGATGGGCATGCCACAATCCCTT
Organism: Tupaia belangeri chinensis; assembly: GCF_000334495.1. Lineage (NCBI taxonomy): Eukaryota > Metazoa > Chordata > Mammalia > Scandentia > Tupaiidae > Tupaia > Tupaia belangeri. The sequence continues at coordinate 602,803 of NW_006205663.1, forward strand.
CTCCTTCCATTTTCCTCTTGGGATTTTGGGCATGCACACACCCATGCCCAGCATGAGTTTAAGGCACCAGGTCCAACACCTGAACCACAGTTGACTATGTAGTAGTGCAGCAGTGCATCCATTATGCCATCTGTCTGGCAAGCGCACGCGCCCTATTGCAAAAATCTCTCCAAAAAAAAAAAAAAAAAAGAAAAAGAAAAGAATTATTAACAGTTGTGTTTTTCACTTCTATACCTTACTCCTCATGACTCACTGAAGTTTTTCTGCTTTCCCCCTTAAATTTTACTATTTTTTTTTAGAGGTTTTTGCTATAGGGCACATGCACTCTCCAGAAAGACAGAGAAAGACAGAGAGACAGAAAGTGAGAAATCACCCCCCAGGAGGGATAATAATGCAGCAATCCCTTCTCCATTCTCCTCTTAGGATCTTGGGCACACACACACGTGCCCCTGGCATGGGTTTAAGCCACCAGGTCTGGGACTCGAACTGCAGTCGGCTACATAGGAGTCCAGTTACATATCCAACTGCTGTCCTCCTTAATATTTTTTATACTTATATATTTGTTATCATTGTTCATACATTTAATCGCTATACAGCATTTAGATTGTGAAGACTTTACTCAGCATGATATACACCTCAGTCCAGCCTAGTTGAGACCACCATACACATCCTCGTCAACAGATAATAAACTTTATCTATGTCCCATAAGTGTCTTACCTCTGCCTTAAATTTTAATAATTACATAGAAATATTTAAAAATGCAGGGGACCAGAGAGGGTGGTGAGGTGGTTAAGGTGCTGGACACACCCACATGGGAGATGGCAGTTTAACTGCCAGAACTGGTGACTTGTTTTCTCATTTTCTCTCTTGTCAAATTAAAAATAAATGAATGAATAAATAAAGTTAAATAAATAAGTCTTTAAAAAATAAAATAAAAAGTCAAGTTACTACCTATCTTTCCTTTTAAATTTTCATAGGTTTACTTAGGTATTCCTTTTAAATTTTCATAGGTTTACTGAGGTATAATTTTCTACAATAACCAACACACATTTTAATTATACACTTAGATAAGATTTTTTTATTTCAATTTATTTATTTGCATTCATTCACTGTACATCATTACAGCATACAAAATGAGATTTTCCATCCAGAGTACACTGTATATTGTCTCAATTCTGGTATCTATGTTTGCTTTCTATACTGTTTCCCCCCACATTTTATTGAATCACCAAAGACCCTAATCAATCCAAATACCCTCATGGCAAACACAGGTGACATACACATTTCCATGAACA
>NW_006205663.1:605677-609286 GCF_000334495.1 Tupaia belangeri chinensis
TGGATGGTGTGTTTCTTTCAAATTCTTGAAGTTCAGTCTAAATGTTCAGAAGCAAGCAGAGGTGATCTATAATCTCTTTGCCGTTCTGTTGGGATCGCTGGTGCAGCAGGTTCAGTAGATAGTGGGGAATATTTTAACGCTATTTGTATTTGGATGTTTAGCTACAGTGCTCTTAGATCCATCTAAGAACACATTGAATGGATATTGGAGGGTGGACAGACAAGAAAAAGGAAAATGAAAAAGGGAGAGAGAAACAACAACAAAAAGAGAAAAAAAGACAAAAAAAATTTAAAAAATTGTAATTACTACTCTTTTAAAAAATTCATAAAATAGAAAAATCTAGTTTGCTGGCACCATGTGGAACCTTCTCCCGAAGGCCCGGCTTCTTCTGCCTGGGAGGGAGGACCAGAGTGATAATTAACAAGATAAGAGGTGGAGCCAAGAGCCAGAGAAAAATGTTGCCTTTTAAAAAAAGTGTAAAAAGGAAAAATTACAAAAAAAGGGGGAGACAGAAGCAGGGAGAGACAGGCACTGAGACACAGAAAGAGAGATAGAAGACTGGGGATGTGGGGTGGGGGGCTCCCTACCGCTAGCTCGTTTGTTGGAGGCTGAATTATCAGTAGAAAATCTTCATTCCCTGAAAAATCTAGTTCGCTGGCGCCTTGTGGAACCTTCTCTATATATCTAGATAAGTTTGACATGTGAAAAAAATTCAACAGTCAAGATAACAACATAACCATCGGCCCTGAATTTTTCTTCTACCCCTTTTTAATCTGTTCTCCAACATTTACCCTTCTTACCACCTCTGTCCACAGGCAAGCACTGATCTTTTCATCAGTATTAATTGGTGTATGTTTTCTAGAATTTTACATACATGGAATAATATAGTATTACCTATTTTGTCTGATTTCTTTCAGTCAGTATAATTAGATAATTTATTAATCTTGCATCAGTTAAAATTTTGTACCCATTGATTAGTGACATTCTATCTCCACTTCCTCTCTGCACCTAGAAACTATCAATCCATTCTCTGTTTATATTAGTTTGACTTAGATACTTTGTATACATGGAATCATGAAGTATTTGTCTTCCTATGACTAGCTTTTTTCATTGGCACAATTTTTTGAAGTTAATCCATGCTACTGCACATCACAGAATTTTCTACATTTTAAGACAGAATAATATTCCATTGTACAAGTATGTCACATTATTTTGATCCATTTATTTTCCAAAGGACATGTAGGTTGTTTCCATATCTTGGCTATAGTGAATGTGCTCTTGTGACTATGAGAATTATAATAAATCTTTGATATCTTGATTTCAATTAATTGTATAAATACCCACAAGTGGGATGCCTGGGTCATATGATAGTTCTATTTTTAAATTTTTGAGAAACCTCCATCTTGATTTTCATAATTACTGTACCACCTCATATTCCTACTAACTACATATTAGGGTTCCAATTTCTACGCATCATCACCAACATTCTGTCTTTTGCTTTATTTTGGTAATAGCCATTGGTAACAGGTATGAAGTGATAGCTCATTGTGGTATTAATTAGAATTTCCCTGATTATTGGTGATGTTAAGCACTTTTTTATATATACCTTTTGGCCATGTGTGTATCTTCTTTGGAAAAAAATATATGTTTCAGTACTTAGATTTTTTTCTTTTAGATAGATTTATTTTTCTATAGAGTACATGAGACAGAAAGACAGAAAGTGAGAGAGTGGGGATGGCCATGACACAACCTCTTCTTTTCTATTGTCCTCTCAGAATTTTAGGCATATATGCATTCATGCCTGGAGTGATTTTCAAGCTGCGGGGTTCAGGACTCAAACCGTGGTCAACCATGTTGGAGTCCAGCACCTTAACCACTATGCCACCTGTTCACCCTTTAGATTATTTTTTTTAATCAGGTTTTATTTTTGATATCAAGTTTTGGAGTCCCATATATATTTTGGGTATTAATCTCTTATTAAGTATATAGTTTATAAGTATTTTCTCCTATTCCATGGGTTGCCTTTTTCCCTCTGCTGTTGGTTATTTCTTTTGCTGTGCAGAAGCTTTTTAGTATTTTTCTTTTTACGATAGAGAACACGTGAGCATGTATGAGAGAGAGACACTCAACAGGATTCCATCGTGTCACAATCCCCTGCTTCCCAAGTCTCAGAATCTGGAGTGCCCATGCACATGCCCAGCATGTTTTCAAGTTGACTGAGAGATCTAAATCAGTGATCTATATGGTTTTCAGTGCTACAGGGCATTTGCACTATCACTGCACCATGGCAGTTGTGCCTAAAAGCTTTTTAAAAATTAGTCCTATTTGTCTATTTTTGCTTTTGTATCTTGTGTTTTGAGTGTATGTTCATGAAATCATTATACAAACCAATATATTTTTTCCTGTAGGAATTTACAATATTAAGGTTTACATGGAAATCTTTAATCAGTTTTGAGTTCATTTTTGTGTCATATCAAAGAAATATTAACAATAAACTTAACCAAGGAAACAAAAGACTATTGCCCTGGAAACTATATTGAAGAAAAATATTAAAGACAACAAAAAAAAATGGAAAGACTCCAAGTTCATGCATTGGGAGAAAATATTGTCAAAAAATTCATAGTACCCAAGCAGTCTATAGGGTCAATGCAACCCTTATAAAATGCAAATGACAATAATTCCTACTTTCATTGCATTGTGATCAGAAAATATATTTGGGATGATTTTATTAATCTTCATTTTGTTACACTTATATTTTTAATACAATGTGTGGTTTACCCAGGAGAAATTCCTGCATGTGCTTGGGAAGAATGTACATTCTGTTGCTGTTCTATAGAAGGCTATGTGCATGTCTGTCAAGTCCATTTGTTTTATAGTGTTATTCAAGTCCTTTGTTTCCTTATTGATCAACTGTCTGGATGTTATGTCCATTTTGAAAGTGGGGCATTGAAGTCTCCTCCTATTATTATGTTGCTGTCTATTTCTCCCTTCAGTTCTGTCAATGTTTGTTTTAGGTGCTCTGATGTTGGGCACATATTTATTTACAATTATATCCTCCTGGTGGACCAACTCATTTATCATTATATAATGTCCTTCATTGTTTCTTCTAAAAGTTTTGACTTAAAATCTATTTAATGTGATACTAGGATAACCACCTCTGCCCTCTTTTGGTTACTATCTGCTTTATTTTTTCTATTGCTTTATTTTCAGCACATGTATATCTTTAAGCTTAAACTGAATCTCTTGTAGATAAAATATAATTGGATATATTTATTTTATCAATTCAGAAACACTATATCTTTTGATTGGGACTGTTCATTTATTGAAATTAAAAAATACAGGAAAAGGTGTACTGTTGCCAGTTTCTGTTTTTTGATTGTCTTCTAAGTTTTCACCCATTCTTTTGCAATTCTTTTCTTTATTTTTAATTTTATTTATTCATTTATTTATTTTAATTTGAGCAAAGAGAGAGAGAGAAAGTTAGAAAGCAAGCCACCAGGTCTGAGACTTGAACCACGGTTGGCCATGTGGGAGCGTTCAGCGCCTTAACCACCACACCACCTGCTGGTCCCTGCAATTCTTCTTCTTCTTTTTTTTTTTTTTTGGAGA
>NW_006205663.1:610052-616195 GCF_000334495.1 Tupaia belangeri chinensis
TTCTTCTTCTTCTTTTTTTTTTTTTTGGAGACGTTTTTGCTATAGGGCACGTGCTCTCACCATACAGACAGAGAGAGACAGAGAAACAGACAGAAAGTGAGAAATCACCCCTCGGGGGATGGCCATGCTGCAATCCCTTCTCCTCCATTCTCCTCTCGGGATCTTGGGCACTCACGCACACGCGTCCAGCGTGAGTTTAAGCCACTGGATCTGGGACTTGAACTGCAGTCGACTACATGGGAGTTCAGCTACATAGCCATTATGCCAACTGCATGCAATTCTTTTTGTATTGATCTGCTTTGACTCCTTTCATTTTTTTCTTTTTTAATTTTGTATAACCTCAATAGATAATTTCTGTGTAGTAACCAAGGGGGATTATATAAAATATATTATAGCATTCTATTTTATGTGGAAAAAAATTTTAATCATATACAAAAAGCTACAAACTTTTCTTCTCTCCCACAGCACTTTATGTTATTGATGTCACAATTTACATCTATTTATATTGTATATCCATTATCATGTTTTAGTAATAGTTATTTAACAATTTTATGTTAGAAATTAGATTTAAAAGTGATTTATACACTACTATTATAGTAAGACAATTTTCTATTTAATTACAATTTGCCTATTTAATTATCTTTACCTATGAGTTTTATATTTTCTTATGTTATTGTGCTGCTGTTTAACATCCTTTCATTTTAGAATGAAGAACTTCCATTAGCATTTTTTGCAAAGCATATTTAGTTTTGGTGAACACACTCAGCTATTTATGTATGCCTGGGAAACCTTTCTTTTTTTATTACTTTTTAAAGTTTGTTTCCGGGTAGAGTACTGTTGGCATGCACTTTTTGTTTTTGTCTTTCAGAAGTTTGAGTATTTTATCCCACTCCCTTGTGGTCTATAAAATCTTTGTTTGTTTGTTTGTTTGTTTCTTAAAGGTTTTTGCCTTAGGGCATGTGTGCAAGAGAGAGAGAGAGAAAGTGAGAAATCACCCCAAAGGGAGGGTGGCCACATTGCAATCCCTTCTCCCCCAGTCTCTTCCTGGTATCTTGGACATGCATGCACATGACCTGGCATCAGTTTCAAGTTACAGATCCAGGAATCAAACCGTGGCTGACTGTGTGGGAGTCTAGTGACATAACCACTCTTCCATCTGCTGGCCCCCATCGTCTATATGGTTTCTTGTAGAAAAGTCAGTAGTTTTATGAGGTTTTCCTGTGTGTGAAAAATCACTTTTGTCTTGCTACTTTCAGAATTCTCTATATCTTTGGCTTTTGATTATGTTTCTATATGTGGATTTCTTTGCATTCATATTTTGGATCCTTTAGCTTCCTAGTTCTGAATTTCCATTTTATTCTCCAGAAGAGAGAAGTCATCTTCCATTGTTTACTTGAATAACCTTTCTGATCTTTTCTCATTTTTTCTCTCTCTTCTCTATCTGAGCTCTCGTAGTACATGTATCGGTCTGCCTGATGTCTCATGGTCTCTTAAACTTTCTTCACTAATTATTATTATGTATTCTCTTTTCACTTCTCTGATTTATTTTCAACCAAATGTCTTTGAGTCTGTTAATTCTATATTCTGCTTCATCTAGTTTTTCTCTTCAAACTCACTAGTCCATTTTTCAGTTTACTTATTGCATTTTTCAGCTTGATTTCTGTATGACACTTTTTAATGTTTTTAAAAATATGCTAACATTTGTTTATACATTTACATGACTGGCCTCAGAGGTTATCTTGTCACTGATTTCTAGTTTAAATCCATTATGATGCAAGAGCACATGTTGCATGGTTTATATTTCTTAAAACTTGCTAATATGTGTTTTATAGATCATAATGCGGTCTACCTTAAGGAATGTTCCACATGACCTTGAGAAGAATGTGTATCCTGCTTTTGGATAAAATAAATGATAAATGTCCATTGTATACAATTGAGCAATGGAGTTTTTGAGTTCAACTCTACCGTTGTTGATTTTCTGCCTGTCGAGTCTATTCATTTCTGAAAAATGGGTGAGGTCAACAACTATAATAGTGGATTTATCTGTTTCTTGAAGTTCTATCTGTTTTTGCCTCATGTATTTTCTTCTCTTCTCCTTTTTTTTTTGAAGAGGTTTTGGTTATAGGGCACGTGTGCCCACCATACAGACAGAGACAGAGAGACAGAAAGCAAAGAATCACCCCCCAGGAGGATGGCCATGTGCAATCCCTTCTCCTCCATTCTCCTCTCAGGATCTTGGGCACACATGCACATGTACCTGGCATGAGTTTAATCCATCGGGTCTGGGACTTGAACTGTGGTCGACTACATGGGAGTACAGGGACAAAGCCATTACACTAACTGCTGGTCAAGCTCATACATGTTAAGGATTTTTATGTCTTGGAGAATTGACCTCTTTATCATTATGAGATATCTCTATCCTAGGTAATCTTCTTTGCTCTGAATTATATATTATAAAGTTAATACATCTTCTTTTGTTTTCTGATGGCATGTCATATCTTTCTCCACTCATTTACTTTTACTCTATATATGTCTTTAGATTTAAAGTACAGTTTTTTTGTATCTAACATATATGTGGTCATGTTTTTATAATTCATTGTGACAATCTTTTTTAATGACTGCATTTAGATCATATTTAGTTACTATTTATTGCCCTTGTTCTTTGTTCTCTTTTCACTTTAAAGTATTTTCTGCCTTTTATTATTTGAATTGATCATTTTATGTGATTCTCTTTTTTGTTCTTTTGATTTTTTAGCAAATCGGTTACATATATATATTTTTTCTACTTTTTACTGTTTTCTCTCCAGTGAGCATTTTTAATAATGGTAATTTTAAATTACGATGGCTACTTTTAAATTCTAAGTCAGATTCCCTATACCTTCATTGTATTAGAATTGGTTTCTTGAAATTTATCATTTTCCTATTTGGGAAAAATATATCTCTATATGTTTTTCATCTCCTGGATTTTCTGTGTTGCTGTCACTTCATTAGAACAGTCTTTAAGGACTGGCTTTGCATAGGAAAACACCCTCGCTAATCAGCCCATCCAACCATTCTTGAGGCTTCTCAAACCTTTATATTAGTCTAACCCACTTCTTTTTCACATTTTTAATTTAAATTTATTTATTTTACATTCATTTACTATACATCATTACAGCATACAAAATGAGATTTTCCATCCAGAGTACACTGTAGATGGGCTCAATCAAGCACAATGCACATTTCTTATCTCACAGTTTCTCTAAATTATGTTTAGCTAGATCCTATTGAGGGCTATATTTGGGGTATTGATCAAGGCTGAATTCTCTATCAAAATTGGGAAGAATCCACTTTCATGTATCTTGATAGCCTACATGCATGTTTAGGTTTATTATGACTTCTTAATAAAATGACCCCTTTTATCATCATGAAGTGAACTTCTTTATTTTGCCAATATTACTTGGTCTGAAACCTACTTTGCTATTAATACAGGCAGCCCAGTTTTCTTTTGATTTGCTTTTATTTGTGTTGATATTTTTTTTCATTTTTTTTAATTAGTCAGAGGGTACCTGAACTCATCCGAGAGACTAAAAGAGATAGAGAGGGTAAGTAAGAACACATCCCCATTAAACATGATCTCCATTTCTCCCTCTTTTGGGGATTTTGGGCCTGCATACACATGTGCTCTGCGTGTTTTTCTTTTGTCTTTCTTTTTTATAAAATTTTATTTATTTACTTATTTTCATTTTATTTTCTTCCATACATTCAATCACATTATTATTTGTCTTACAAAATGGATAGTTCAACAGGTGTACATTTCTCCCTAGTACTGTTGATAAAACTACGAAATATCTTCAACAGGTAAGACCACACCTCTTTGTGTCATTAATGCTTTGACTCCCGGGTTCCTCCCCCACATGTCCTTCCTCAGACCCTCCTCTTTCACTCACACTATATCTGGCATTGGAAAAAGATCTAACCCACTTTTTGTTGTTCCTAATGTCCAGAGTATTGGTGTCTATGTTCCCTTATTGAGATAGGTGAGACTGAAAACAGTTCCTAAGAAAGTCACAAGAAAAATTTCATAATTAGATATTCTGTTGTAATCTTTACCTTTCAGGAAGAAGCTAGGAGCTGGAGTATTTTGCTACTTTGCTCTGTGTTTAGTTCAGGAGAAGGGCTGTAGTGATTACTTGCAGTCTAGATAAAACCATCATTTGCTTCTCACTGGCCTTCAGGTGACTAAGATATATACTGAGGCACATTAGCATTTTTATCAAAGACAGACAGGGACCAGTCCTTTTTGCATTCCCCCAAAATTTGGAGCATGGATGCTGGCCCAAATCTTTCCCTCTCCAGTAGAAGACAGGGACTAGGATCTGTCACCTACTCCTGTTCTGAGCTTGGGGGAGGAGCTGAAGCATGTTCCTGAATGCTAGTTCCAACCACCAGTTTCTTCTCTGTACTCCCCAGGGGACTATCATGTTCCAGACCTTAATAGCTCTTAGACACAGATAAGATAAATGCCAGTCTCTCATATAGCACCTGGTCAAGTATAAGACATGTAGTCCCATGCTTTCCCTCCACAGGGAAAAGCTGGGAACTGGTATTTCTCATACTCTAGTTCTTTGCTGAACTAAAGCAAAGGGCTATGCAAGTGCCTGCACACTAGTTCAAGATCACTTTTTTTCTTGTAGCCCTCAAGGGATTCAACATACACCGGGCCCCATCAGCAATACAACAGATGGGATTCCTATTAATTCCTCAAGTAGCACCTGGAAATATTAGAATGTTAGATGTAGAGTCAATTGCTTGGAGCTGGAAGTTTCTGCCTGATTATGTGTTTCTGTTCTAGGTAATGGAGATTATGGCAAAAAGATGTCTTCACTTTTCCTTCTGGTTTTAGTGTGATTGCTTTTTCACCTAACAGTCATGCAGGAGTCTCTCAACTAAATAGCTCTTTGATATATCACAAAGGAAATTTATCCATGCGTTGCTCTTGAATTGGTTTGTCCATGTAGGAAAGAAAAGACCAAAGATTTCTAGTCAGTCATCTTGCTGATGTCATCACTTTGCTATATGTTTTTGTATGTTGTAACTATTTTGTTTTTCACTTCTTCCATTACTGCTTTATTTGTCTTTAGTTGATTTTTTATTGTCTCTCATTTCCTTCTAGGTAAATATTTTAAAAAATATTCTCTTAATGGTTAACATCCTCATATATAACAATCTAGCTTGATTTAATATTAACTTATTTTAAATTACCTACAAAAATTCTGATGGAGTAAAGTTCTGTCACCATTTTAATTATTGTATATTTTTGTTCATTATTTACCTGTTATCATAGTTTATATGATGGCTTATATGTTAGTCTTTTAATAATTTAGAATATGAAAGAGGATTCATAAACCAAAATACTATACTGGCTTTTATATTTACTTATGCATTTACACTTTCGATAGTTCTTTATTTTTTTGCATGATATTGATTTACTGTCTAATGTTATTTCCTTTTATTCTGACGAACTCTGTAAGGCAGGTACTCTGCCAGCTTTTGTTTATATGGGGATGTCTTAATATCTCCTTTACTTTTGAAGGACAATTTTTCTAGAAATATAATTTTTCACTGACAGATTATTATTTTTTTTATTGTTTTTGCTATAGGAAAAAGAGGGACAGTGAGAGTAAAAGTGAAAAATCACCTCCTAAGGAGATTGCCACTCTGCAATCTCTCCTCTCTCCTTCTGGGATTTTGGCATACATGCACGTGTGCCTGGCATGATTTTCAAGCTGCCAGGGCTAAGACTCGAACCACGGTCAGTCATGCAGGTGTCCAGCACCTTAAACATCATGCCACCTGCTGGCCCCCTTTCATCAATTTTAATATATCATTCTTTCACCTTCTGGCCTCCATGGGTCCTGATGACATTTGTTATTAATCTTAATGAGAATCTTTTGTTAGTTGAGTTACTTCTTTGACTGCTAAAGATTCACTCCTTATTCTTAGTTTAAGAAAATTTAGTTATAAGATGTCTCTGTGTAGATAAGTTTGGGATTTAGAGTTTATCCTAGTTAGAATTAATTGAACTAGTTGAATGTGTAGGTTTTTCTCTAATAATATTTGAAAAGGTTTTGATCACTTATTTCCCTCAAATATTTTATTTT
>NW_006205663.1:616221-628499 GCF_000334495.1 Tupaia belangeri chinensis
TTTAAGAACCCCAAGTATGCTGGTATTCTTTTACAAAAATTGTATTTATTTACTTATCTTAGGTTTTTGTCATAGGTCACATACACTCATCAGAGAGAGATGGAGAGACACAAAGAGAGGGAAAGTGAGAAATCACCCCCCACCCAAGGGGAATGTCCACTCCACAATCCCTTTTTCACTATTTTCTCAGGATTTTGGGCACACACACACATGAACCTGGCATGATTTTAAAGCCACTGGGTTCAGACCTCAAACTATTGTCAACCATGTGGCAATTTAGCACCTTAACTACCATGCCACCTGCTGGCATCCATTGGTATTTTTATGGTGTTCTGTAAGTTCCTTAGGCTCTGTTCACTTTTCTTCATCATTTTTATTTCTTTCTACTCCTCAGAGGGGGTTATTTTATCTGTCCTAACTTCAAATTCACAGATTCTTTCTTCTATTTGTTTAAATCTTTTTAACCTCTCCAGTAAAATTTTCAATGCAGTTTTTATAGCTCCAGAATTTGTCTTTATATACTTCCTATCTTCTCTAATATTCTCATTTTGTTTATACATAAATTTTGTAATTTCATTTTGTGTCCATGAGTTTCTTTAGCTTGATTTTCTTTAGCTCATTGAGCATGTTTAAACAGTTCATTTAAAATCTTTGTGTAATTAATTTAATATCTGTGTGCCTTCAAGAATGGTTTATTTTTTTCTTGTGGAAGGATTATATTATCCAGTTTTATATACTGAAATTTTCTATTTTAAACTGAGCATTGTAAAAAATATTCTAGCAATTAAATTTCCTCCTTTCCTCAGGATTTCTTGTTCTTTATTGTTGAAACTCAAAGTTATTACCTTTTTCATAATTTTTCCAAAGTAATTCTCAAAGACAATTCATATGGCTTGTATTCACTGAAGTCTGTCTTATATCAGGTCAGTTGTTAAGCAGTGACCGGAGAGATTTCCTTAATTGTCTGGTGCTGGAAAAATGTACATAATATATAACATTATATTACATACTAATATATACTATATAAACCTTACATAAAATATGTATTTAAACTATATATAATGCTATGTTTAATATAATATGGTTTTAATATATACAAAATTTCAGCCACACTCAATCATGGGCATGCACATGCCCAGCACACTTAGGGAGGTCTTCAGATGTGAACCCAGATACTTCTCATGCCATTTCTGAGCATTTGTCTTGTTCTTGGCATTCATGCTACAATCTTTTTCCTTGACATACTGAGTGGCCCTTCTGGATCTTTATTTTACCATGAAGGTTTCTACTCACACTTTTCTTTTCCAGGGTTTTGATCAGTCTGCCATTTGCCTCATCTGCCACCCATTATCCTGATGGTCACAGGCAATATATGTTTTAAAATATATTGGCAAACACATAAACCACCCAGATATTTACTCCAGCTTTGAGACAGGGACAAAATAATCATCATCCTCTGTGCTGCTTCCATTAGATAGATCACAACACATGACTATAGTATTTTAAAAACAAATTAGGTGTGTATTAACTTCGTGTCTCCAGCAAGCAACACCAGATATGTAGGCCACCATTTCCACAGCCACCACCACCACACTGGGCAAGGGACTGTGGGATGGTTGGCAAAAATGCAACAATTCTATGTTACTGAAATTCAGCTTCCCTTTTCTTTGTTAGGCAGATCTTTAATTGCTGTAAGTTTTGCATTAAATTTCAGAATTCTAAAAATATTTAGTCTTTGCCAGATTTTGGTTAATCTTATAGTTTGAATGTGTCTCCCAAACTCATGTGTTGGAAGCTTAATCCCCAATATAACAATTTTGAGAACTGGGTTCTAATAAAAGGTAATTGAGTCATAAGGGCAAAACCCATGAATGGATTAATTTCATTATCATGGGACTAGGTTAGTTATTTCAAGAGCAGATTGTTGTGAATGGAGTCCACTCTTTGTGCTTTTGCTCTGTCTAGTGAGCTAATTTCTGTATTCTGATTTCCACTATGGAATAATGGAGCACCAAAACCTCACCAGATGTTAGCACGATGTTCTTGGAATTCCCAACATCCAAAGCTATAAGAAATAAATTTCTTCCTTTTCCTCCCATAGGGCATGTACTCTTACTCAAGAGAGAGATATAGAAAGACAAAGGCAGAGAGAAGGGAAGTGAGAAATCACCCCCTAGGGTGTCAGCCTCACTACAGTCCTTTCTCTTCTGTTCTTATCTTGGGATTTGAGGAACACATGCCCATGTGCCTGGCATGATTTTATAGCCACTTGGTCTGGAACTTGAACCACAGTTGCCCATGTAGGAGTCCAGCACCTTAACCATCATGCCACCTGCTGGCCCAGAAATAAATTTCTGTTCTTTATACATTGTCCAGTTTGTAAGATTATGTTATAGTAACAGAAAATGGACCAAGGCAGTTAATATGCTCTAATTTTAAATATGCTCTATTTATTCTTTGAATGCTGAAATTTCACCATATCTAAATATGCAAGTAAAGATGCATTCATGTCCAGTAAGGAACCAGAAGATAGGACTGAGAGAGCCCCAGTTCTCCAAACCTCACCTTGCAGATTTATGCAATTGTATTTTTTTAAATAATTCTTTAATTGAATTTTATTCATTGCCATTATTTCATTTGATTGAAGTTGACCAGAGAGAGACAGAGAAAGAAAATGAGAAAGCAAGCTGCCAGCTCTGGTATTCAAAACACAGTCAGCCATGTGGGAGTCCAGCTGCCTTAACCACCATGCCACATGCCAGCTCGATGCATGCACTTTTTAATAAATTATTTTGAATTTGTAATGTACCCTTTTAAATGAAGTAATTTATTTATTCATTTAACAAATACATTGAGCACTCACCTGGTGGTTAGCCAGTCACTGTGATAAATGCTGGAAATACAATGAGGAACCACATGGAAAAGGCCTTTATTCTCTTTGTAATTATATTTCCCTGTTAGACAACAACCATGTAAAATTCTTGACCTACAGATTCTAAATCATTTGTGAAGCAAATACATAGTGAGCTATGATAATTTAGGGATCTTACTGGCTAAGATGTTAGAAATGCATTTCTTTATATGATTAACAAGATGACAACTTTCACTGACATACTTTTCGTACTATTGAACATTAAGTTAGTTAATTCTCAGAAATAGCTAGAGGTTTGTTTGAAAAGAATGCATCTTAATTTAGAATTTATTTAGACTTATATTTTTTCAAAATAATTAAATCATTTATTGATTACACATGATAATGCAAGATACACAAGCTTCATTCTCATCTATTTTATCTAGTACCATTATTCAATTTAGATATATTGCATAGGATGTGCCAACAATCTTTTTGTAATAACCAAATTGTAACTTTGCTAGGGTGAACCTCTGAATGAACTTCAGGTCACAATAGATATAGTTTTTCATATATTATTCATTTTTACCTCAAGTGGATTCTAACTTCCTGCTTTAGTTCCAGTAATTCCTTTTAACTTTCCATCCACCATTGGATCTCTCTCTAGTTTTTCATTATTTTCATGACTAGCTTTTCTCTTAGATTTCTCAAAACTGTCTCTTAAAAATATTTAGAATTTCATTTATATGATATATGTGTATATATATATATATAATGCACAAATTAAGAGTAATTATAATAAATTTAATATCTTTATTAGAATTAAATAATTAAAACTATCATATTGACCTGTATTAATTGAATCATTATGTAATTCAATTCATATAAGGTAGCTACATGTGAAAAAATTCTGTCAATATTTATTGTTTTTTTTTTTCCTTCCAAGCAAATTTTAGAAAGGACAAGTTCATTGTTTTTGAAAGTTTTTATTTTTGCTGGGTAGTAATAAAAACAAACTTTACCCACCATTATTGCTTGTAATTGAGAATTTTCTTCTCTCTGAAGATTTCTAATTTAAAAACAAATGAACATAAAACATAAAATAACTGACTTTCCTGATCTTTAGATGTTTGCCAAGTTGGGCTATTTGCCTGACATCTGCGCTGATTTTCTGTAATAAGGCAGGAGGGAAAAACAACTTGATGTTTGTGTATAAGTGCTTTTGTTTTTTTCTTTTTCTTTCAAGACAGCTCAGTTGTAGGCAGCTGGAGTGATAGTTTAGTACTACACCTACCAATTACTTGGTTCTTTCTTGGGAAATGAAGACAAGTTTTCAGTATTGCAGTAAAGATCTACATGAGTATGCTTGTGTGGGTAGAGTGGCCTAAGAATTTGAAAGCATTTGTTCCCATTCTGAAATCATCTTCTAGACATTTAAAAAGAATCATTAATAGCAATAACAAATTGTAGACTTTAAAATATTTTCAAATTACATGGTAACATTTCACAGAATAGGAGACGGGACAGTTTTCCACCACTAAGTTCACAGTTTAGAGTAACTTAGAAGTGATTTCACTGTCTTACAAAATGGTGGGGTTTGGGCTTTTTTTTAGTTCTTTTTTTGTATTTAATGATGAGAAGAATATCAGTATTTCATTCCTCTATGTTGTTAACTCCCCTTGGAAAGGCTACAAGGTGTTTCAGAAGACAAACATGTAGCTTTTGAAGATTTCAAAATTAGATAAACAGAAATATATTCTGCATTTTGTTTAATGAAAATACTTCATTGTAGTTAGACATACATTTTTCTGTCATTTATGCATAATTATTGAAACTAGTAAGACGCTAACAGTATTAATCTCTAGTTATCAGTTATCCAGTCTTAGATATTTTTTTTCAAATTTATAGTTTTTAACTTTTATGAAGTATAATAAATTTTTGTAATTTAACTTCTCCAAATGGCCTTTAAGTCTGAGATGTGGACATCACAAAATACACATTTGATGTACAAACTAATTATATTGCAATTATTAATTCAAGAAAATATTTGTACCTACTATCCTAATTATCACAAGAATGTTCTTTGCTTAGTCTTCAAAATATTGATTTTTATAAAAACGTTTTGCCAGAGAGTATGTCATTTACTAGAGAATGTGCACTGACCAGAGAATGACAGGGTGAGAGAGAGCAAAGTGAGAAAGCATCTTCCATGGGGATGGTCACGCTGCAAACTCTTCTCTTTCTTTCTCCCTCTTTTGGGGATTGTAGGCATACATGATGTCTTTCCAACCATAGACTCGACCATGTTGGATTTGGCCACCTTAAGCACCATATTGTCCTCCAAAATACTGACTTTTTAAAAGGGCATATTTGATTATATATGGTTTTCATTGTGGATGTTTTCATCCTGTTATCTAAATCTTACATCTTTTCCTTTCTATTTCTATTTCACTGACATTGTTCACAGATTATTCTACTTAAGGTTTATATTAGGTTAGTAATATGAAATTGTTTAGTGGTCAAGTCAACAATTTCATGTGGTTTACCTTAACATAAATTCACATTTACAACATTATTTCTAAAATTTATAAGGAAATGTTTTCTATTTTTTTCCCTTTCAATGATTGGTACTTTAGAATATACACATATGTTGTAATCCCTCTAATTTAGACAATTTAGACCAGGCTTGATTAGAATTTCAACTTTTCTAACTGTGAAATTAAAAAACAGTATCTGTTTTAAAATTCATAATGAAAACTAATTGCAGACCAAAGGGAAATTGTTGTAATATTTAATCTACAAAAAAATAGACTATAATCATTCTTGAAGTGGTTGATAATTTATTAATTTGTTACAAATTATGGTCCATTTATTTAAACAGTTGCTCAATGATTTCTACTTTTTATACTTTGTGACCTTAAATTGTTATTTCCTCTGTTGAAAAAATACAATTCAAATAACTAAATTAAAATGTTTGTACAGCAGTGTACAGCAACTCCTAAAAGATGCACTTTAAATTACCCATTAAAATAAATATAAAAACATTGGTAAATAGAATGTCATACAATTAGCAGATAAATCAAATGAATAACTATTGACAAAATCTGAATGGAATCTCCAGTAACCACAGACTAATATTGCTAAATGAAGACATATAGCAAATATTTACTTCATGAAAATATATGCTATCTGAAAGAATGTGAGATGATCCTTACTCTTGGGGCCGGCAGATGGTGCAATGGTTATGTCATTGGACTCCCATGTAGTCAACTGTGGTTCGAGTCCCAGACCCAGTGGCTTGAAACTCATACTGGACACATGTGTTTGACTCTGTCTGTCCAGTGAGTGCACACACTCTATAGCAAAAATCTCTCTCTAAAACAAACAAAAAATTTATTTATATCAACACATAAGAGTAGGCTGCTATAGGATTCTTTTTTCTATATTTTTTAAAAATAATACATTTAAATTGTATTTGATCTTACTTCTTTTCTGTTTCTCTTCTGTAAAGATGATTTTCAAACCTAAGAAGAAATTTGCAATGATCCTCCCCTGTCATTTGTTAAATATTAATTTAAAAAATGTGAATACAAGACTGGCAGGTGTCTTGGTGGTTAAAGGCGCTGGACTCCCACATGGCCAACCTTGATTCAAATCCTGGATCTGGTGGCTTGCTTTCTGGTTTTCCTTTCTCTCTCTCTGTGTCTCTCTCTGGCAAATTAAAAATAATGGTAACAAATGAAATAAATTAAATGAATAAATAATTCTTCAAAAAAAGTGAATGCTTTTTTTCCAGAGATTTATTGTCTCTGTCCAACCCTTCTACTTGGTGTAGACCTTCTCTTTCTTTTTTTTTTAAATTTTTTTATGTTTTAGAGAGATTTTTGCTTTAGGGCGTATGTGCTTATCAGAGAGGGACAAAGAGAGAGAAAGTGACAAATCACTCCCCCGCAGAGATTGCCAAGTTGCAATCCCTTTTCTTCCATTCTCCTCTTAGGATTTTGAGCAATATGCACACATACCCAGTGTGTTTTAAGCTGCCAGGTCTGGGACTCAAATCATGGTTGGCCATGTGCCAGAACCATATGCTGTAACCACTATGCCATGTGCTGGCCCCTCTTTGTTGTTCTTTTCTGGGCAAATTCTCACTTCTCTCCCAGAAGTTTCTCCTAAGTGGAGGTCCTTTTCATGGAAGGGAGATGTAGTAAACCAGTTCTGAGAATATATGAGGTTATAGCGTCTAGAAATGATCTTGTGATTTTTATACTGAACCATTTTTGGAGTGGAAAAAACTGCCAATTTAAATTCTCACTTTCAAAATGCTGTACTTTTCAGTGTTGGATATATCTTACTGTTCTTCTTTTGAAGCCCTATTGTTTATTTTTTCTTTTCACACATACATGAATAATATGTTGATCTTATGCTTGGTGGGCTTGTTTTTACTCACTTGTACATTGGGGTTCAAAGACAAAATTTTTTCCTTAGTTTAATTGTAATATTTCCCACTTGATATTGGCATTAGTTTTCTTTTATGTTGACATTCAAGAAGATCCAAAAAAAGGTATGTTTCTACTTTACCTATCATATTTCAACAATCCCCTTACATTTTAAAGTTTTCATGAAATATAAAAATTGCTTATGTACTAAGTTGCCAAGAAATCCACAAATTTAGGAAACATGTATTTGAAGTCACATTCTTTTTTTTTAATTTTTTTGAGAGGTTTTTGCTATAGGGCGCATGCGCCCGCCAGACAGACAGAGAGAGATAGAGAGACAGAAATCGAGAAACCACCCCCCAGGGGGGATGGCCATGCCACAATCCCTTCTCCTCCATTCTCCTCTGGGGATCTTGGGCATGCATGCACACGTGTCCGGCATGAGTTTAAGCCACAGGGTCCGGGACTCCAACCACAGTCGACTACGTGGGTGTCCAGCGAAATAGCCATTACGCTAACTGCTGGTCACTGAAGTCACATTCTTTGACCACAGTGTAATAAAAACCAAAATTAATGTTGAAAATTTAAACAAACAAATCTCTAACTCTAAGTCAAAATTGCACTCTTCTGAACATATACAGGGGAAAAAACATCAAAATATTTATTACTAATTTGTTTATTTCTATCCCCCCCCCAGTGTATTTATTCATTTATGTCCTCCACAAGTGAGACAGACAAAGAAACAGAGAAAAGGGAAACAGAGAGACGGTACTTCAAACAGGGTCTGGACTGGATGCATGATCCACTCCTAGTTTTCAGCATGTGCCCAACATACTCAGGGAGGTCTCCAGACTTGATCCGGGAACCTTCCCATGTGGAAATGCTTGCCCCACATCACATTTTCCCACTGCACTACCATTTGACTCATATTATTTAGAAAACAACTGAAGAACTCAGAAGAATCCAATGGAAAAACTTGAAAATGTATAAGAGAATACAAAAAGTCGCCATTTACAGGATGAATATTCAAAAATAGTATTTATGTATTTCAGAGAGTAATGAAACCATCTTCCAAAGAAAATAACTAAGAATATATTTATTTAGAACTGTTTAATAGTAAATAATGAAGATACTAACTCAGAAGCAAAATTTCTTGCCAAACGTGCTGTTATCATTTACATGTCTACATGCAGTGTATGAATATTTCTGTTCCTCAATACTTTTGTCAGCACTTGGAATTGTTAGACCTTTACTATTTGCTAATCTAATTGTTTGAGATGAGATATCATTGTTTTAACATGCATTTCTTTGAACAATGAGGAACATTATCTTTATAAGACATTCAGAAATATATTAAAATTAATTTTCTACTTATGTCCTTTTTCTACTTTAAAATAGAGTTGATTTATAAGAATTATACATATTTTTAAGAGAGATTTTTGTTATAAGGCACATGTGCTAGCCAGAGAGATGGAGAAAGAGAGAGAAAGTGAAAAATCACCCCCTTAGGGGGAATGGACACACCACAATCCCTTCTCCTCCAGTCTCCTCTCAGGATTTTGGGCATGCATGCACACATGCCCAGTGTGAACTTTAAGTTACCAGGTAGGTCTGGGAATCAAACTACAGTTGACTACATGGGATTTCAGCAATGTAACCATTACACTATCTGCTGGTTCCTGAATTATATGTTTTTTCATACTAATATTTTACCAGGAACTTGCCTTTAGAAATAATTTATCTAAGTCTCTGGCTTCATTTTTAACTTTTTCCCCCCAAAGGTCTTTGCCATAGGGAATGTACACTGGCTAGAGAGAAGCAGAGAGAGCAGGGACAGGGAAAATGAGAAATCACCTCCCCCTGCAAGCAGGGTTGGCCACACCACATTCCTTCCTCTTTCATTCTCTTCCTGGGATTTTGGGCATGCACACACATGCACCCAACAGGATTTTCGAGCTGCTGGGTCCAGGACTTGAACCAAGATTGGCCATGTGAAAGTCTAGCACCTTAACCACTACACTACCTGTTGGTCCAGATTTTTAACTTTTTAATGGTGTCTTTTTTCTTGTAGAAGTTTTAAACTTTATTTTGGTCAAATTTATCAGTTTGTTTTGCTATATATTTTTATTATATAGGAAATGCTTCAGATAGTTATAATCCATATTATCTTCAAAGCTTTTAAAGTATCTTACACTTATAACTTTAATTTATGTTGTTTTTTTATGTAAACAACAATATCATTTAAAAAGGACAGTTTTTCCCTTTATTTTTAGAATCTTGAATCCATTTTTTAATCTCTTATTGTGCTTCTGTCGATATTATTTCTTGTTAGTGTTCAGTCAACTATTCAGATTTGTTCTTGACTTTAATTCAAAATGCTTGAAAATATTATTAGTATGATATTTGGTGACATATTTTTAACAACTCTTATTTACTAAGTTAAAGAAATTCCTCTCCAATCTAGTTTACAACAGAAAAGTAGATTGAATTTTATCAAATGCTTTTGTACATATATATTGTTATAAATATATACCTTTCTTCTTTTCTTTGTAATATTTATTATATTATAGATTGTTTCACTCTCTCTGTGTCTTGGAAAAATGATACTTGGTCATGATGTTTATGTTCATAAATATATTTCTTCAGGAAACAGTTGCCAGTATTTTTTCATCTTACTTTTACGAGTGAGAGGGAGATTTCAACTCCATTCCCACATGAAGCCTTGAATTTGACTCAGTTCTCCATCTTGATTGGAGAATATTAAGTCCTCATCACTTTCACAAACTGAAAACCTAGCTGCCATTGGAATATGCAGATGTGGAGCCAATCAAGCCATTGGCTTCAACTTCACTTAGCACCTGATGATTCTGTTTCTGGTCTATGAAAATATTTGTTTCTGAGCCTAACCTTTATTTTTTTCTCTTTTCATAATTGATTTTATAGTTTCTCTGTGTTTAGAGTGTAATCCTTTTGAAGCTTGAGCTTACTATTCTATTGTTCTGTAGTGTTTTCATATTAGTGAAAAGTAGAAGAAAATGTAATTATCCATTTAAGGAAAATGTGATATAAATTGGAATAGAATTGGGATCAGCAGTTAGCATAATGGCTGTGTCCGCTGGACTCCCCCCTCGTCGACTGTGGTTCGAGTCCCGGACCTGGTGGCTTAAACTCACTCCTGGCACGTGTGTGTGTGTGCCCAGGATTCCGAGAGGAGAATGGAGGAGAAGGGATTGTGGCGTGGCCATCTCCCTAGGGGGTGATTTCTCACTTTCTGTCTCTCTGTCTCGCTCTTTCCGGCCCGTGTGAGGGACCGAAAAAACTAAAAAAAAAAAAAAAAAAAAACTCTCAAAAAAATTGGAATAGAATTATATTTAATAAAACAGGAAAACATTTTTTATATGTTTTTTTTTTCTGTGAAAGAAAAGCTGCAATTTAGCAAGCATATATAAACAGATATTTGGTAAGATTATATACTCAGTAGTCACTTTTTGTGTGCAATTCTGATTTCATTTTTGTTGTAGTTATTTAAATTTTCTATGTAGTAGCTTCTCCAACTGTAAAATAAGGATAATATTACCAAACTACAGTGTTGGTACTATAATGAAACAAAATAATACAGGAAATAATTTTTATATTGTCTACCATAATACATGTGCTTAATACATTTCAGTACCTGCCAGTCATATTCCAGTTTATAAAGCAAAATAAGTAAAGGTATATATATGCAGGGAAAAATACTGGAAAGAAATGTAGAAGTCATGTATTCCTATAAACTCATTCCTATAGAAGTCATGTATAGAAAATCATCCTGAGGAACCATCACTTGACCTCTTTGCTAAATTAATGAGATCTCTTCATTGCTTCTGTAAAACATATTCACTTGTTCCCACAGGACAGTAAATATCGGATTCACCCTTATCTGAAAACATTGAGTTGCATGATTTCCAAGGGTCAGAATTGTTCCAAAAATTAATTAGTCAATGTACTAATTTTAATTACCTAACTTAAATTGATATTGTGAAAAGCAATAAAATATGAGCATGAAGTATGAAGTTTATTATAGCAATATTAATTTGTTTTGTAAAGATTAGATAAAGATATGGATCCCAACACTTGCTTTCATAAATTTTCAAAAAACAAAAATAAAAGTATTCTGTTTTCATATTAATTCAAATATACCTTTATTTTGTTCCAATTTTTTAAATAAAATTTTTTGAGTCAGCTGGTGGACTGGTGGTTGAGGTGGCTGAATCCCACATAGCCAACTGTACAGTTCATGTCCTGAACCTGGCAGCTTGAAAAACATGCTGGGAATGTGGGCATGTTTGCATGCTCAAAATTCCAACGGGAGATTGGAAGAGAAAGGATTATAGTGTGGCCATACCCCCTGGGTAGGTGTTTTCTCACTCCTCTCCACCCCATCTCTCTCTCCTGTAAACACATGTGTCCTATAGCAAATAAGAAACTTTACAAAAGGTTTCCAGTACTTTGTTTCAAAGTAAAAAATTGGTGAAAATGGTGAAAGTCTGTGAATCAATAAATTTATGATATACATAAATTGTTTCTCCACGTATATTTCAACAGATTAATTAACTCAATGTTAATCAATTTCTAGGTCAAGTTTTGTTGAATATTTCTTCTTGCTTTTTCACTTTCTCACTTTCTCATTCAATTTGTCTATTTACCTATCTAAATTCAAATATGTCAGTTTTAACATTGAACATCTCTTTTCATTATACTATGTATAAGCAAGTGTTACCTTAAAATCACTTTGTGTAGAGCAAATAGCTAGAATTAAAGAAGTATAATATTTCAAATCAAATCTCAGGGAAAGATTGTGATGGCCAAAGGTATTGCCTTATCAAAGCCAATAGTGGAGAAGAGGCCAGGCCTTCAGAAGAAGGTTCCACATGGCTCCAGTGAACTAGATATTTCAGGGAATGAAGATTTTCTACTGATAATTCAGCCTCCAGCAAATGAGCTAGCGGCTG
>NW_006205663.1:629990-656201 GCF_000334495.1 Tupaia belangeri chinensis
GGAAAAAAAAATCTATTCAATGACTGCAGTAAGACACATAGCCCCAGCTAGGTGCTATTTTATAGGATGTGTAAAGTTAGACTTGTGTTCATGGAAATGTATATATCACCTGTGTTCGCTATGAAAATATTTAGATTAATTAAGGCCTTTAGTAATTCAATAAAATGTGGGGGGAAAACAGTATAGAAAGCAAACATAGATGCCAGAGACAGTGTGGGAGGAGAGTGGGAGATGGCAGAGGGTAAGAGATAGGGAATCAAGGATGGGGGAAAAAAGCAAAAAGCAAAACATACAGGAAACAAGAAATGGAAGATCATTTACTGACAATAACATGTTTGTTGATGTGCTTGATTGAGACAATATATAGTGTACTCTGGATGGAAAATCTCATTTTGTATGCTGTAATGATGTACAGTGAATGAATGCAAATAAATAAATTGAAATAAAAAAAAACAATGGTAAAGAAAAGGTTCTTTTTTAACCCAATCATATTTTAGCTACATTGAAGAGCCAGACCTACATTATAGGAAAATGTGTGAACTTAACACTGATCTATAAGTTGATATATATAAAGATGAATCATCCCTACCCATGCATTTTAATAGCTGAAGATATAACATTTCCTTCTCCGTAATTTCCTATGGACCCCAGAAGTAACTTTGTAAGAGAGGGTTCCCCATATATCTTAGCAATAACTTCCAGGCCTCACCATTTGGCGAGCACATCATATAGATTTTGTTACTCAGACTGTAAGTTCCTTTGAGTTGTGTGCATAAAAATAACACCTTTTGGGCAAGAACTGTCTCCTTAATATATGCTATAACAGTTATCATATGTAGAGCTTTATAAATATTTGTTTATAATCAATCAATTGATTTCAAAGTAATTAATTAATTGATTTGCTTGGTTTCTGTATTTAATTTGTTGGATATCCTTCCAACCTTATTTTTGCTTCATTTTGGTATTTAACTTTAATGTGACTACAATCCCAACCTATGTCTACCATGCCCCATGTGCAGTTCACATACCAGTATAGGTTCGACTGAAGTAGGTTCAAAACCAAAAAAAACCACTAGATTTGGCCATTTCTCTTTATCTGTTCTTTTTTTAAATTTTTTTGAATATGTAATGTTCTCTAACAATTTTCTAATTTTGACCATTATATAAACCTCAGTTTTGACATCTAATTGGCTAGATTCCGTGATGAAAAGCTCTAAGTGTTAAAAAGTCACATTTAGAGCTGGCCCCATAGCCTAGTGGTTAAGGAAGTTGGATCCCACATGACCATTTATGGTTTGGGTCCTGGATTGCATGAATTTGGCACCTGCTGTTGTGTGTCTGCCCAAGGTCCCCACATGATGGAAAAGTGAAAGATAAGGGATTGTAGTGACCACTTCCCACTAGGAATTGATTTCTTCATCTGTTTGTCTCTGAGGAAGACAGGCACCCTCAGACAGTTAAAAAAATAGTCATCATTTTCAATGTTTAAATTAGATGACCCTCCCCACAATTTTGTAAAGGAAATCACCACATTAAAGTAAGTTTTTGACTAGCCTTATAGCCTAGTGGTTAAGGGAAGTCAGGATTCACATGGCCAATCACAGTTTGCATCCCAGCCTGACATCTTATAAACCCCCCTGGGCACTTGTGTCTGTATGTCTAAAAACCCTACAGGATGAAGAGATGGAGAATGGGCTGTGGTGTGACCATGCCCCATCGAGAGGTGATTTCTTTCTCTCTTTCTCTCATAAGAAGAAAGGGAATAAGTTTCAAATGAAAAACAAGAATGACTACTTTGGGAATAATTCCCGAAAGTATTTCACAACAATTTTAGAACTAAAGAGATTAATAGAATGCTTTGAACTACTGAAAAAGGCATTGATTATAATGGACATTCAAATAAAAACTTCTATCTATTCATAAGTTCTTCAGGTGACAAAGTTGGATATCCTTTCAACGTATGTGTGTGTGTGTGTGTGTATCACTAGGATTTTATATCTAGCTGATAAGGAGTAAAAAAAGTTACAGGACAATATGCTATATCCTTCTGTAGTATCAAATGTTTGGGGGTAAAAGATTAATTTAGATGGGTAAAATTTAATATTTATATTATTGTTTATACCAAATCACAAAATTTGAAATAATGTATTTACAGCCGATCCTTCAAACTGTATCCTGATATCCCCCAAGTGGTGCAACTCCTTTAGTATTTTTTTTCTTACTCTTTTTTTTTTTTTTTTTTTTTAAGAGTTTTTTGCTATAGGGCACGTGCGCTCACCAGAAAGATAGACAGAGAGACAGAAAGTGAGAAATCATCCCCCAGGGGGAATGGCCACGCCACAATCCCTTCTCCTCCATTTTCCTCTTGGGATCTTGGGCAGGCATGCACAGGCGCCTGGCGTGAATTTAAGCCACCAGGTCCAGGACTCAAACCATGGTTGACTACATGGGAGTCCAGCGACATAGCCATTACGCTAACTGCTGGTCCCAGGTAATTTTATACTTAATACTTCAGGAACCGTCAAACTGTTTCCAAAAGTAACTCTACTACTTTACATTTCTACTAGCCATGTGTGAGGTTTCTAATTTTCACCTATTTTGCACACTTGCTAGTCTCTATATTTTTAGTATCTTAAATGCATGAGAGAGACAGAGACAGAAAAAAAGAAAAGGACATCATCCCAACAGGACTCCAAAGCCATGATCCATTTCCAGCCTTCAGTCAGTAAAAGGTCATGGACACACACATGTGCCTAGGGTATTCAGGGAGGTCTTTTTATTTATTTATTTTTTTGAAGAGGTTTTCGCTATAGGGCGCATGCGTTCACCGACAGACAGAGAGAGACATAGAGACAGAAAGTGAGAAATCACCCCCCAGGGGGGACGGTCACGCCGCAATCCCTTCTCCTCCATTCTCCTCTCAGGATCTTGGAGACGCACCCACACGTGCCCTGCGTGAGTTTTAAGCCACCGGGTCCGGGATGTGAACCGCGGTCAACCACGTGGGAATCCAGCGACATAGCCATTATGCTAACTGCTGGTTCCCCCTCAGGGGAGGTCTTTGATGCAAACTCAGAACCTTCCTATGTGGGTCAGCCTCACAGAGTGTTGTTTTATCATTATTCCTTTGTCCAAAACCTTTCTGTCTTTTAAATTCTAGCCATTGTAGTGGATATGAAGAGCTATTTCACTGTGGCTTTGATTAGCATCCGTTACAACTAATGATATTGAGCGTATTTTCATTTGTTTATTTTCCATTTGCATATTTTTATCAGAGCAATGTCTAGCCACATTCTTTGCCCATTTTAAAATTGAGTTTTGTCTTTTTATTTTTCGGTTAAAAGCATTCTCTATATGTTCTAGATACTATTTCCTTATCTGCACTAGAAGCAAAAAATGTATTTTCTTTCTATGAATATTGTTTTTCAGTTTCTTGATGGTGTCCATTGGACAAAGCCAAATTTATCTGTTATCTGTTTTGTTACCTGTAGTTTTAGTGTAATTTCTGTGCAACCATTGCCTAATCCAAAATCAGAGAGAAAATTATGCCTGTCTTTGAATTAAAGAGTTTTACATTACTTTCTCTTGCATTTAGGTATTCAATTTATCATGAGTTCAAATCATTTTTGTATATAGCATGATATAATGGACCAACTTCTTCATTTGAATTTTTTTACATTTTTAAAAAATTTTCTTATACACATTCAATCACATTATTTAGCTTAGTAAATGAATATTTCAACAGGTGAACATTTCTCCCTGGTCCAGTTGATAAAACTATAAAATATCTTCAACAGATAATACCACATTTTTTCATCATCTAAATTTGAATATCCAGTTATGTCAGTACCATTTGTTGAGTAGATACAATTATTTTTCTATTGAAATGTTGTAGCACTCTTATCAAAGATAAATTGTTCCATAGATATATGGGTTTATTTTGGGGCTTTAAACTCAATTCCATTGATCTATATGTTTATCTCATGCTTATATTATGCCATTTTGATTACTGTAACATTCTTGTAAGTTTTGAAATCAGAAAGCTTAAGTCTTCTGAATTTATTTCTCTGTTTTCAAGATTATTTTAGCTATTCTGGGTCATTTGTATTTCCATAACAATTTTATGATGAGCTTGTCAATTGCTACAAAAAAAATGCAGCTGGGATTTTTATTAAGGTGGCATAGAATCTATGCATTGACTTTTGGGGCATATTGCCATTTTAACAATAGAAGTCTACCAATCCAAGTACATGGGATATTTCTCAATTTACTTCTATCTGCTTTAGTTTTGTTCAATGACATTTTGTAGTTTTCAGTATATTTCTTGCACTTTTGTTAAATTTGTACCCTCATTTTTTTTGTTATAAGTTAAAATACTATTTTATTTTCATATTGTTTATTTCTGAGGCATAAAGATACCTTTGGTTTTTGTATATTGTTCTTATATCCTAAAATCTTAATGTTTTTATTCATCAGTTCTAATAGTTTGTGCATGTATGTTCCTTAAGATTTTCTGTATATAAGATGAAATCATCTTCAAATAGAGATAGTTTGGCTTCTTTTCCAACCTAGATGCATTTTATTTCTTACTCTTGCCTAACTACCTTGGCTAGGTTTGGCAGTACAACTTCAAGTATATTGGTGAGAGCAAACATCCTTGTTTTGTTCCTTATCTTATGGGGAAAACTTTTTAGTCTTTTTTTGATCAGCATGATCCTAGCTGGGAGTTTTTTAGATGCTACATTGTCACGTTGAGAAAGTTTCATTCTATCGCTAATTTGTTGAGGGTTTTTAATCATGAATTGATGTTGGATTTTGTCAAATTCTTTTTGTGCTTCTATTGAGATTATTATGTGTTTTATTTTATCCATTTAATAAAAGGTATTATATTGGCTGATTTTCATATATTGATACAACTTTGCAATATTTATGTAAATTCCATTTGGCAGGTTGTATAATCCTTTTTATATGCTGTTTCATTTGACTTGTTGGTATATTATAAAATATTTTTATATCTGTTTTTATAAGGGATATTGGTATGTAGGTTTTTTCCTTGTGATGTTTTTGTACAGTTTTGGTTTCAAGATAATATTGACCTCATAGAATGAATTAGCAAGTAGTTCCTCCACAAAATATACTTTTTAATAATTAGTATTAGTTATTCTTCAATTATTTTATAAAATTCACTAATGAAGTCATTTGGGTTTCAGCTTTCTTTGTAGGAGTTTGTATACTATTCATTCAATGTCTTTATTTGTTATACAGCTTTCATATTAATAATACCCTTTAGTAGAGATGTGTAGTTTGTATGGTTTTAGTATTTTTTCCATTTGATCTAACTTCTCTAACAAGGTGGCATATTGTTTATAGTATTCTCTTATATTCTTTTTACTCAGGTGAGATCAATAATAATGCTATTTTTCAATCTATAGTTTAGAAATTTGAGTCTCGTGCCATTTGTTTTTCAAGCTAGCTAAAATTTTGTCAATTCTGTTGATCTATAAAAGTATTATTTTTTTTTTCTTGAGTTATCAAGTGGCATGGTAGCAAAGGTGCTAGATGCCATATAGCTGAGTCCATGATTCAAGTCCCAGACCTGGCAGGTTGAAAAACACTGGCCATCTGAATTTGTGTACGTGTGTGTGTGTGTGTGTGTGTGTGCACATGCATGAGTCCAAAATCCCAACAATAGGATGGATCAGAAGGAATTGTGGCATGGTCATCCCCCTTGAGATGCTTTCTCACATTTCCTCTCTCTTTGACTCTCTCTAGTGAGTGCATGCATCTTATAACAAACAAACAAATAAACAAAAACTATCTAAAACTAACTAAATATACTATGTTTTTATTTCATTGACTTCTCTATCATCTTTCTGTATTCAATTTCACTTATTTCCATTGTAATTCTATTATTTCTATTTTTCGATTCACTGTGAATTTGGTTTTCACTTCTTTTATATATTCTTAAGGTGAAAACTTAGGTTATTGATTTGAGATGTTTAGAGATTATAGCTACACATTTCTGATATTATTTTTGTTGCAACCCATAAGTTTTAGTATAATGCATTTTCATTTTTATTCATCTCAAAATATTTAACAATTTCCCTTGTGAATTTATCTTCAATTCAATGATGATTTAGAAGTGTATAGGGTAATTTTGGGGCCTACTGATGATGTGGGGCTAAGGTGGGTTGATCCCATATGGCCAACTGTGTAGTTAAAGTTCTAGCCCCCAGTGACTTTAAAAACTTTCCAAGCATGTGTGCATGCATGCCCAAACATCCTGATAGGAAAATTTAAGAGAAGGTATTGTGACATAGTCACCTCCTCTGGAGAAGTTACTTTCTCAATTTCTGTTTCTCTTTCTCTCTCTGTTTTTCTCTTGGCAAGTACATGTGCCCTATAGCAAATTAAAAGAAAAAAAAAGAAGTGTATATTTTAATTTCTATTTATTTTCTTATTACCTGAATTTTATTATTTATTCCAAATCATACATATTTTGTATTATTTAAATTATTTTAAATGTATAAAATTCTTTTAATGTCCAGCCATGTAATTTATCCAAAAACATGTTCCATGTGCCCTTGAAAATAATCTATAGTCTGTTTTTGTTTTTTGAAGTGTTCTATGGATTTCTATTAAGTCTATTCAGTTTACAGGATTTTTATCTACTATTTACTTGTTGAACTTCTTTCTATTTGTTCTATCCATTATTAAACACGAGGTATTAAAATCTCCAGCTGTTATGTACATTTTCTTTCAAAGTTCCATCAGTTTTTTCTTTGTTAATATTCACTGCATGCTTGAATGCTCTTTGTGGTACATATAAGTTTACAGTTTTATGTTCTCTTGATAAATTGTTTTTTCCATTTAAAAATGTACTATGGATCTAGTAACAATTTTTATCTTAAAGTTGTTTGTTTGATGTTCATATAGCCACTGTGCTTTCTTCTGGTTTCTGTTTTCATAGAGCCTTAGAGCTGGTAGCTTGAAAAACACAGAGTACTTGTGTGCATGACCAAAATTTCAGGAAGAGAATGAAGGAGAAGTGATTGTGGAATGGCCATCCCTCCATGGAGTGATTTCTCACTTTCCTTTTCTCTGTCTTTTCAGCAAGCACATGCAACCTATGGCAAAAACAAAAACAAAAACAAAACAAACAAAAAAAATCCTTTTAAAAAATGCTACCAATTTTATCAAATTGATTAGGGTGTTTTACTCATTTAAATTTAATTGTGTATGATGCAGAGCTTATTTTTTAATTTGACTATTTAGTTAATTTTTGTAAAAATTTCCAAATAAAATTGAATGTATTTATCATGTGTATGAGGTTTTAAAATATACATTGTAGAATGGTTAAATCCATTAACTATGATAACCATGCCATACAATAGATCTCTTTTTTCTTTTCTATTCCTTTTGTTTATTATTGTTATTATTATTTTTACAATAGAGTGTGCGTGTACTCACGAGAGAGAGAGAGAGAAATTGAGAAATCATCCCACTCAGGGAAGGTCACACCACTATTCCCTATTCCTTCTCAATTCTGCTCTTGAGATTTTGGGGATACACACACATATACCTGCTGTGTTTTTCAAGCCACCGGGTCAGTGACTTTAACTACCTAGTTATCAATGTGGGATCCAGCCATGTTACCCACTACACCAAGAGTGGACCCAACAATAGATTTTGTAAATGCTATCCAACACTAATTATGCGTCTTTTTAACAGCCTCTCCTCAAACTCTTCCACATCCTAACCCTCCAACCTCTGGTAAGCACTATTGTACTGTATTTCTGTGAGATCAACTATATGAGATTCCACAAATAAAATCATACAGCATTTATCTTTCTGTGCCTGACCTATTTCACCTAACATAATGTGGTCTAGATTCATTCATGCTATTATAAAAGAATTTCCTTCAGATTATGGCTGAATAGTATTTTATGGTTTATATGTACCTTTTTTCTGTATCTACTCATTCATTGATAGATATCTGGGTTGATTCTATATCTTGGCTATTGTGAATAATGCAACAAACATTAGAATGCTGATGTGTCTTTGACATACTGACTTCTTTTTTTGGATATATACCCTTTAATGGGATTTCTGGATTATAAAGTAATTCTAATTTATATATTTTTAGAAACCTTCTGTATGAATTTATATTCTCACCAACATTGTTTAAAGGTTTCCGTTTTTTTTCTCCCACATCCTCAACAGCACTTGTCCTTTGTCTTTTTGATGCTAGCCAATCTAATGGGTGTAAGTTTATATTTCATTGCAGTGAATGTTTTCATTTCCATGATAGTGATATGGAACTTTTTTAATATCCTCATTGGCCATTTGTATGTGTTATTTTGAAAATTGCTTATTTAGGTCCTTTACCTATATTTAATCAGATATTTTTATTTTTTTGTTATTGTTATTTGAGTTGCTTACATATGTTGTGTATTAAAACCCCTCATAAGATATATAGTTTCAAAAGATTTTCTCCAATTATGTAGGTTTTCTATTTACTCTGATGATTGTTTCCTTTTCTGTGAAACATTTTTTTAGTATAATATAATCCCATTTGTCTATTTTTTTCTTTTGTTGTCTATGCCTTTGAAATCATAATAAAGAAATTATTGTACAGATCAATATCTTGGATCTTTCCCAATTTTGGCTATTATTTTCACAGTCTCAGTTGTCAGATTTAAATATATTTCATTTTGAGTCGAGTTTTTTATGTATGAAAGATAAGGATCTAATTTATTTCTTCTGCATATAGATTTTATTCAGTTTATTCAATACCATTTATTGAAGAGACTATATCCACTGTGTGTTCCTGGACACTTTATCAAAATCAATTGACTATAAACACAAGAATCGATCTCTGAATCCTCTGCTCTCTTTTATTGTTCTTGTGTCTGTATGCCAGAACCATGTTGTTTTGGTTACTGCAGTTTTGCACTATGATTTTAATTTCAGTGGTGTGATGCCTCTATTATTGTTTTCTTTGCTCATGATTAGTTTGGTTAGTTGAAGTATTTTGTGCTTCCATAGAAATTTTGGTATAGTTATTTTTCCTATTTTTGTTAAGAATGACATTGGGGGACCAGCAGGTGGTGTAATGATTATGCCACTGGACTCCCACGTAGCTGACCATGGTTCGAGTCCCAAACCTGATGGCTTAAACTCTGGGCATGTGTGCATGCATGCCCAAGATCCTGAGAGGAAAATGGAGGCGAATGGAGGAGAAAGGATCGTAGCATGGCCATCCCCCCTGGGGGGGATGATTTCATCACTTTCTGTCTCTCTGTCTCTCTCTTTCTGGTGAGCACATGTGCCCTATACCAAAAACCTCTTCAAAAAAAAGAAAAAAAGAATGACATTGGTATTATGATAGGGATTACCTTAAATCTATAGGTCACTTTAGATCATATAGATATTTTAGGACTATCAATTAAACCTGTCAATTTTTTGTATCTTTTTCAACTCCTTTCATCAATATTTAATTTGATTAATTTTTCATACTTTTTATTATGTTTAATTACTATAAATCTTTACAGCATAGAAAATTAATTTTCTTAGCATGAATTTACTATATATTAGTCCAATAAAACATGTTACTAAACACATTAGCATAAACAAATAATTTTCCATTTTTCTGCGTGTTAAATATTTTGCTTTTGGGGACCAGCAGGTGGCATAGTTTTTAAGGTGCTGGACTCCCACATGGCCGACTGTGATTTAAGTCCTGGATTTGACAGCTTGAAATTCACTCTGGGTGTGTATGTGCATGCATGCCTAAGATCCTGAGAGGGGAGTGGAAGAGAAGGGATTGCAGTATGGCCATCCCCTATGAGGGGTGATGTCTCAATTTCTCTCTCTGTGTGCTTCTCTCATATTTCCAGCAAATACACATATCCTATAGCAAAAATCTCTCTCAAGTAAATAAATAAATATAAATGTTTTCTTTATTTCTTTATTTCCTCTTGATTTCCTCCCTCCTGTCCCCCATTGCTCACCCTCCGCCCACACTGTCTTTTGTGCCATATTTGCTCTTTTTGTTTTACAACTTCTAGTCTTTTAATTTCTGCTGTAGTGTGCAAACATTCAGTATATATTAAGAAGGAACATACAGTGCCTCCCTTTCATAGTCTGGCTTACTTTTCTTAGCATTAGAATCTTCCATATTCATGTATTTCAAGTCAAATGCTAGGGTGTCATTGCTTTTCATGGCTGAGTAGTATTCCGTAGTGTATACGTGCCACAGTTTTTTAATCCATTCATTTATTCTTGGACATCTGAGTTGATTTCATGTTTTAGCAATTGTGAATAATGCACCGATAAACATGAATGTGCAACCATTTTTTGAAATGAACCTATTCTTATTCTTTGGACAGATACCCAGGAATGAAACTACTGGATCATATGGTAGTTCTATTTGTAGGTTGTTGAGGAAGCTCCATATTGTTCTCCACAGTGGCTATACTAATTTACATTCTCACTAACAGTGTAGGCAAGTTCCCTTTTCACTGCAGCCTTGCCAGCACTAAGGCACTTTCTTTCTTTCTTTTATTTTTTAAAATTTTATTTATTTATTTATTTTTTAGTGTTTACAATTTAGGAATATTTTAATACTCCTAACCTCAGAGGAGTTTCTCATCTGTTAAGCTTCCTTGCTCAAGCTGTCACTTGAACACATATGTTATAAAAATACTCTGTTCACAATTTAAGGCTTTCCTCCACTCCAGATTTCTTTTCCCAGTCAAGTGGCACAAAAAGTAAAAACCCAAGTCCTCTGTTATATACAATACAGCAGCAGAGCTGGAGGTGGCGTGTGTGTAAGATAAAGGAAAAGGAGTCCTATGACAGATGCCAGGACAAATCACATGGCTGTGGCTTTGGCCTTGGCCACAGGCTCTACCTCCTGCTTGTACTCAATCTCCATATAGGTTTGTTTTTTTTCTGCAAAGGTTCTTTTGTGGGTGCTTTGCCTTTGTGTTTGACATTAAGGGCCTTTTCCCTTCCTCCTCACTGGAGGATTTGTCATCCTGATCTTCATTGCTGCTGGCATTCAGCTTATCCATATCCTCAAAATCACTTAAGTCACTCTCATTCACTTCATCATCTTCCACAAATTGTTTTTCTCCTACATCTTCATCATCATCTTCTTTATCTTTTTTCTTCAGCATCTGAAGAGTCAGTCTCTGTCCCCTGCTGTTCCAGGGCCTTGTCGAAGGCATGAATGGGGAAGTTGTAGATGTCGCCATACATGCCTTGTTTCAGTCTCTCCAGTAACTCCTTTTTGATGGCGTTGTCCAGCTGAGCAGCTATTAGTGCCTTTTCCTCTCTTCTCTTCTGCCTGCACTCCACCTTCTTCCCCAAAGGGATAAGTTTCCTCTGTCACTTTAGTGTCAGCTTCCTGATTTGAATTAGGTACTGGGTTATCTTGGTGAATCTCTGCTTACATTTGTGTTGAATGAAATGGGGCCAGTAATTTAAATTTTCATCTATTTGTTCCAGTGCTTTCTCATAGTTCTTACTGAGCCAGACCTGCTCCCAGAGCCACCTGGGGAAAGCTACTCACTCTATAACCTTCATATACAGGTAGCACTGCCCTTTCTCCTCCCTGACAGCGGCATACTGGCTATTTGCCAGGGGACGGGATGACCGATTACACAGTCCAGTCAGGCTGTATTTATTTCTGCAAAAGCCCTCCATCAGGTTCTTATTTTGAAGGAACAGAACTGCTTATTTCCCAGCGTGTCCCAGATAGCGTCGTCCGACTGCATGGCGCCTGCTCCCTTCAGTGCGAGGAGTGTGGCTGGGACCAGACAGCAGACATGCTTCCAATGAGGAGGTGCTTCCAGGAGCCTTTTTAATTTTTATTTTTATCTTAGCTATTATGAATGGGGTTAGGTGGTATCTTGTGGTTTGATTTACATATCAAAAAAATTTAGCTCATACTCCATAGTTCTTGACAGTTAATAAACAACTTTCAAAATCTCAAAATACTGAATTTTTAAGGATAATACTCAAAATATTTCTTATAACTTTGTATAATTTTGTTTCTGACTATAATAACAGAAATAGTATGGTTTTAAATATTTTTGAGAAAATATTTACATGTCAACAACTCAAATTGATGAAAAGCAAATACCCAGCACACTAGCCACACATAAATCTTCTTAATTCAACCCTACCTACCAAGTATTCTGTGATATACCATCTGCTAGCAAAGATCAGTCTCTTTTTCTTTCTTCAAAGTCTTTCTCAAGATAATCCTCTGCTGTGGTTGCTTTTTTTGCAATCTCTACTGGTTACAATGCTGGGCTGGGAAAGTTCAAGTTATTTTATAAATTCTTTCATATATCTTCTCTAATTCTCTCTGCCAGGCAGAATTATTTCTATTGCCAAGCCATCTTTCTAAGAGCTTCTGTTGGCTTGCTTGAGATCTACCTTAGTTTCATAGTTTTCTGATTGATCTTCAGATATGACATTCCAGTCAAAGCCCTGTCTAATAATGAGTATTTCCAATTCCTCATTCAAAGCAACAGGCATTATTGAACTTATACAAAATAACCCTTCTGCCACAAAATAAGAATACTCCCAAATATTTTCATTTCAAGATGGGTAAGGAAGGAAAAAAAGTCTGTATTTCCATTTAAAGAAACAAACAAGAAATATATTTTAACAAATTGCTGAACCTATCAACAACTCAAAAGAAAGTAAAATGTTGAAAATTGAGAAAGCAAAGCATAGTAAAAAAAATCAATAATGATAATGTTTTAGTCAAAAGTCGTAAAATTCTATTTCACCAGTTAAGTGTTAGGTTCAAACTCTCTTCTGCTGAATATGCAGTGTTGCTGTGTTCCAATCTTTTCGTTTTAATCCTGGAAGTTAACATTCAACGTAGTTATTGATATTTCTTGTCCTTAGCATTAAATTGGTAGTTTCCTTGGTTGCCTTTTGTTTCTTATTTCTATGTGCTCTATAGCAAAAACCTCTCAAAAAAATAAAGAAAGAAAGAATCCCTCCTTTCCTGGACTCCCTGCACCACTGGGACATCTGCCTGGCTGCACAGTGAGTTCATCCCCTCCATTATACACCTTTGAACTCTGAGGTGTGTTAATTGGGACTTGTAGAATCCCTGTTTTCCAGACTGCCTGCTCCATTGGGACATCTGCCCCAGCAATGGGCCTGACTACATGGTGAGCAGTAAGTGGCAGGGAGACCGAGCTGCAAAGAGACTGAGCTTTGGGGGACCAGCAGTTAGCGTAATGGCTATGTCGCTGGACTCCCATGTAGTCGACCGCGGTTCGCATCCTGGACCCGGTGGCTTAAAACTCACGCCGAGAGCGTGTGCGTGCATGCCCAAGATTCCAAGAGGAGAATGGAGGAGAAGAGATTGCGGCGGGACCATCCTCCCTGGAGGGTGATTTCTCGCTTTCTGTCTGTCTCTTTCTGTCTGTCTGGCGAGCGCATGCGCCCTATAGGGAAAACCTCTCCAAAAAAAAAAAAGAGACTGAGCTTTGAGAGACTGTGACTCATCCCCTCCCCACCACCACCTTTTTGGGTTTTTGTAGAATTATTTTATTTAACTTTGTTTATTTACTTTATTTTGACCAGAAGACAGGGACACACACACACACACACACACACAGAAAGTGAGAAATCATCTCCCAGGGAGAATGGCCACACCAGAATCCCTTCTCCTCCATTCTCCTCTCGGGATCTTCCAAGCCTGCATGTATACACACCTGCCATGAATTTAAGCCTCCGGTTCTGGGACTCAAACTGCGGTCAACTACATGGGAGTCCAGCAACATAGCCATTACACTAACTGCTGGTCCCAGGACTGGTAATCTTAATACACAGGGAACTCGAGTGGCTTACCTAGCAAAAAGTGATCCATTCAATTAAGTGATGAGAAAAGGAGTTGAACATTCAACTTTCTAACGAAGACTTACGAACATCCAAGAAGCATATGAAAAAATGCTCAACATCCCAATCATAAAGGAGATGCAGATCAAAACCACAATGAGATACCACCTAACCCCTGTCAGAATGGCAAAGATTGAAAGTACAAAAAAAAAGGATAAATGTGGGCAGAGCTGTGGTGAAAGGGGAACTTTTTTACACTGCTGGCAGAGCTGTGATGAAACGGGAATTCTTTTATTCTGCTGGCGGGAATTTAAATTGGTCCAGCCACTATGGAAAACAATATGGAGGGTCCTTAAAAAGGAGGTTCCTTAAAAACCTATGAATAAAAGTACCATATGATCCAGCAATTCCACTCCTGGTTATCTACCCAAATGATAGGAAGATTCTCAGTTGGAAAAGTGTTTTATAGTGTTTATTTCAGCATATTCATAATTGCTAAGACATGGAACCAATGCAAATGTCCATGAACAAATGATGGATTGAAGAAGTGTGGCACATTTAGAACACTATTCAGCCGTAAAAAAATAAAAATAAAAATAAAAAGATCCTGGCATTTGATAGAAAGCAGACGAATATGGGAGAGTTATTGCTGATAGAAGCAAGCCAGGCTATGAAATAGAGACATTTGTTAAGTCTCCACTTAACAAATACTGCCTGGCTTCACACTATAGTAGAGACTGAAAGACTGAAGAACATAAAAACAATGAAAATAGTTGTGGACACTAGAGACAATGTGGAAGAAGGGTGGGAGACAGGGAGGGCATACATGTCCAAGATCCTGATATGCTGGAAGCTGGAGGAAAGTGTGCATGATTAGACCGTGTTGAGTGTACTTATCTGTCTCATATGTGTGCACATGGTCTGTATCATGAGATAGATAACAAACTTCAAAAATATTTTACATCTAGCTTTGTGATCCATTTGAGTTAATTTTTATCTGATATGAGGCACAGAAATATTAGTTTAATATGACTATATACATAAATACATAATATATATTGAAAATTTATCACAGGAAAAAATCCTCTCCTATCAGCAGTTACATTAAAAACATGTTTAAATTTAACACTTGTTGCTAATACCTCTTAAATTAAATATGTAGGGTCAGCTGAAGGCATGATGGTTAAGACAGTAGATCCCACTTGACTAAACTGTATAATTTGAGTCCTGGACCTAGCAGCTTGAGAAAAACATCAGTTTTGCCTGCGTGCTGCTCAAAAGGAGGGAGAAATGGAGGAGAAAGGATTGTGTCATGGATAGTAAAGCATATAAGATATTCATTAAAGTAACACTGGGTAAAACTCAAATATCCATGATTAATACAATAGATAATTTGTGCTATAGTCACACAGTGGAATTTTATGTAGCAATGAGAATGAACGTCAGTTCTATATTGTCAACATCAATATCACCAAATAAAAGGTATAGTGAAACAGCAAGCTATGAAAATAGATGAGTAGTTATATAGATGTCACAGATATATATATCAAGTGTTTATAGTTATATTCTTATAAGTATCTATTTATGTAGAAAAATGATAAAAACTTGGAAAAGAAGAACACATCAGCTTAAATTTAATTATTACCTTTGAGAGAAGTGATTTTGAGTCAGTGAGTAGTACAAAAAGGGACTATTCCATTTCCAGTGATTGATTTATTTTCAGATAGACCTGAAACAAAAATAGTAAAACATTAGCATTTGTTCAATTTCACTGTTGGGGGTCCAGCCTGTTGGATCCTGCATACCTGACTATACATTTGGAGTCCCAAACCCAGTGGATTAAGAAAAAAACATTGGGCATGTATGCCTGAAATTCTAAAAGTTGGGAGGAAAGGAGGAGAAAGGATTGTGGCATGACCATTCCACAAGGGAGGCATTTTCTCACTTTCTCTCTCGCTGTTTGTCTGTCTCTCTATGGCAAGCACATATACACTCTGGCAAACAGTTTTTTAAAAATTCTGGGTAACGGGAACTTAGATACTTGACATATGATCATCCATTTTATGTATTTTTGATATATTTTGTGATTTAAAAAATTAATCCGTGAATTTTCTCCTTTAGAAGTAAACAATTCTTTCTCTTTGGCATCCTGATTCTTACTCATTACACACGATATGCATTTTTTTCTCTTTATGTCTAGCTATTTTACCCAAAGAAGGTAATACATACTTTATCTTTGGAGTTTTCAAAATGCCTAATACAGTGTTTTGTGCAAAATATTAGGTCGTCAGAAAAGTCATGATGCATTTTTGCATAGAAAAACACATCAAGACTTTCTCATCAGCCTAATAAATAAATAAATATTTTTAACAATCACTAGCACTTTCCCCCAATATTTGTGACTGGAATGATTGATTTCCATATACAGAATGGAAGAAAAGAATGTGAAGATATTATATGATAGTATTGGCTATATGTCTATACATTCAGCATTACTTAAAACAAAGGAAAATATACAAAACTCAGGTGGCCAAGCTTGCCTCACTATATAAACTGGAATAGTTGACATCTGGCGTTATGAATAAATAGAAGCATGTATATTGGCTTGTTAACAAAGGGCTACTGCTCCAAAGGAAACAAAGGCCTACTGCTCTAAAGTAGAAAAGGAAAAAAAGACAATCTTCCCAGGTCAGTACTTCTAAGAAAAAAATAGAGCAGTAAGCTAAAGGAGTAAAGATGGTACTAGAGAATGGTAATTTACTTGACATGTTAGATAACAAACTTTATAAGGTTATCTTTTTAAATCACTGATTTGACAAAAAATATAAAAAGTAATCCATGACCCTTAACATTCAGTTCTTGAAAAGTGACACTTTGTATGAAATGTTGACTTTGCTTTTCAGTGACTAAAACTGAAAAATAAAAGGCAGTGGCCTCTTCATGAAGAAAATACAACTCCTACTTATGCATGAGTAAGTGAATGCATTAATAATAGCATTTGCACATACAGGACTGATTGTTAACCCATTTAATTTTTCTTTAGGAAGCTGCCATGGTCTTTCTTGACATTCTCCACATTTTCAGTTAAAATTAAAATATTTATTGCAATTGTATATGTATTGTATACCTATTGTACTCATGATTATTCCTTGCGGCTTAAAACAAACAAACAACAACAACCAAAGAAACCACCAGGCACATGTGCGTGCATTCACAAAATCCCAAGAGGAGACTAGAAGATAAGGGATTATGGTTTGACCAGCCCCATTAGTTATGATTTCTCAATCTCTCTCTCTCTCTTTCTTGCCATCTCTCTCTCTCTCTGGTAAGCACATATACCCTATAGCAAAAAAACAAACAAACAAACAAAAACAAAACCAAAAAAACAACAAAAAAAACCAAGTCAACGAGCTTTATCTTCTGAGAGAGTATGAAGTTGAAATACAAAGAAAATGAGTCATTGTGGAGTCCCATTCTATGTAAGTGGAAACAGAGCTTTAGAGATGTTAAGTAACTTGCAGAAAGCATCCAGGTAGTAAGAGTAGAGCTAATAAGAAGTAGAAAAAAAAAACA
Organism: Tupaia belangeri chinensis; assembly: GCF_000334495.1. Lineage (NCBI taxonomy): Eukaryota > Metazoa > Chordata > Mammalia > Scandentia > Tupaiidae > Tupaia > Tupaia belangeri. The sequence continues at coordinate 647,439 of NW_006205663.1, forward strand.
TAATTTCCAGAAATGAAATCTATGTGGATTTAAGAATTCCCTCCAGCAGTATACAGAAACACATATGTATATATATATATAGATAGATAGATAGATAGATAGATAAATGATAGACAGCATGACTAACTTAAAGTTGTACTTTCTGGCTGGATTTTATGTGTATATGAGGTTAGAAAATGAGTTGCTGACAAGGCTTTTTGATTCAATGTGAAAAAATAATTATAAAACTGTAGAAAGATAGAATCTTTTGCATTTAGAAATTTATAAATCTAAGATAGAAATATAAGAACTTGTAGTGTAGGTGACTATGTTCATTTTTTTTCTTCATTCCAGTTTATAACTTCAAAGAATTAAGTAAATTTTAAAAGTCAGTTTTGTAGATTGTCAGATGTTTCTTTGAAATTGTGCATTAAGGTGGACTCTTATCAAGTGATTGCATGTAAGGCATAAAAAGCATTGCATGTTAGGGACCAGCAGTTAGCATAATGGCTATGTTGCTGGACTCCCACGTAGTTGACCGTGGTTTGCGTCCCGGACCCAGTGGCTTAAAACTCATGCCGGGCCCGTGTGCGTGCGTGCCTAAGATCCCAAGAGGAGAATGGAGAAGAAGGGATTGTGGCGTGGCCATCCCCCCTGGGGGGTGATTTCTCGCTTTCTGTCTCTCTATCTCTCTCAGTCTGTCTGGTGAGCACACGCTCCCTATAGCAAAAACCTCTCAAGAAAAAAAATAGCATTGCATGTTAGACTGGACAACTTGACAGAAAGAATTTCAAAATGAAATTCATTTGTTAAGGAGATAATGCTGATGAAAGGTGAAAAATCACTTAATAGCTTCAAAGGCACAAAGAATGTTCACCAAATAGCCTAATATTTTTTGTATCTTTTTTTTCTAAAACAGTTGTTTATACTTGAACTGGATCGATTGGTGTTTCTTAGTTTTTAACCTCGGTGTTTTTTGGCCATTAGTTATTAGTTGTTTGTTCTTTTTCTTTCATTAAAATTGTCAAGATCAGGGAACCAGCAGTTAGCGTAATGGCTATGTTGCTGGACTGCCATGTAGTCGACCGAGGTTCGTGTCCCGGACCCGGTGGCTTAAAACTCACGCTGGGCGCATGTGCGTGCATGCCCAAGATCCTGAGAGGAGAATGGAGGAGAAAGGTTTGCGGCGTGGCCATCCCCCCTTGGGGGTGAATTCTCGCTTTCTGTCTCTGTGTCTCTCTCTGTCTGTCTGGTGAGCGCACGTGCCCTATAGCGAAAACCTCTCCAAAAAAAAAAAATGTTAAGATCATATTAGATCCCTTAAAATAGCCCATCAACTCTCGGTGTCATTATTAGTTCTATGGTATATAAAACCATTATTGATCTACATCTACCAGTCTCAATTACATAATAGACTGGATAATCTTAAACAGAGAATGAGCAAAAAAAAAATTTCTATTAAATTTTGGGAAGTGATTATGTTCTTATATTTGACTATAGATATATTCAATATTCTTGGAATTCACACAAATTAAATAAAATATGGAACACTAACGTTTGCTACACTATAAAGTAAAACATATATAGCTTTCCCTATCTTTACCTAACATTAAATCTACTTTCATTCTCCTTTGTAAAATATCAGTAACAACAAATGGTAGTAAAAGATGAACAATTAGTTATTATTTCTCAGTAATCATATTCCTAATAACCAAATATTTGTCAGTGTGTATGTTGTTAAACTGAAATTCAAATTTAACTTGGTATCTTGTGATTTTTTGGCAACTCTAAATTTATGGGTTTGCTGTCTCTTACCATTTGAGAATGTAAAAATTTATAAAATGGCACTTGACCTATATCCTTTTACAGAGTTAATTTGTTTCGCTGGGAAGATTTCTTCTTTCACCATTTATTGGTAATGATAATAATTTTATATTTAAATAACATTTAACAAAGTCATTCTCCATTATTTATTTTATTTGCTCCTCACAAAACCCTGTGAAATTTATTGGAATATACACATTATAAATGATGAAACTGAGCTCGCAGAAGTTGTGTGGCTTGCCTGAGTTCTGTTAGTGGTTGAGATCAGATTAAAACCCAGTTTTGGAGGACTCTCCAGAGCACAAGTTTATAGAATATGTTACAACAGTCCCCACCACTTTAAAATTGAAAGCATAAACATTATAAAACTGAAAATTTCACTTGATCAATTTTCAGATATGTTTCCAAAGTTCATAATATACTTTACTTATTTTTCTCATGCAAACTAAAACGTTTTTCTCCATGTCCAATGTAGCAGCAGTACTATTTATCAATTCCAATAGAGACATAGGACTATAAATTTATCTTTTCTGAAATACTATCATAATTATAGAAAAAAATGCCTATTAAAATTGAAATCTTAATGTAATTGAACTTGAAATGGTAATTTATCAGTATTAGAAGTGAAAGAATGAGTAAAAGTTATAGTTTATTTTTCATAAATATGTAGTATGAAAAGTCCTCAAAGTCTATGATAGAGGCATTCTTTAAATCAGTAAATATCTATATAGTTAACAAGTATATGTGGGTAACTCTGTATATAAATAGAATCCTATTGTGTCATGCCTCTGAGATAAAAATGAGCATAAGACACTGCTTTTTATAGGCTCTAGAAAATACAACAGAATCAAAATAAAAGAACAAGTTAAGCACAGTACCTGCTTTCATGGAGCTTACTGCCTGCAGGGCATACAGTGTGGAAAGTAAGTGTTATGCATTTCAAAGATAGAATCCTTCCAACAACCATAGGTTTTGTTATTTGATTTGAAAATTGAAGGATACACCAGGAGAAAAAAAAGGAGGAAAAAAAGTGATGAGGTGGGTATAGACTTTTCTTATCCAAGTGACCTTTGAATGTCAAGCTAGCAGAATCTGATTTTATCATGTAAGCATTTGAATAGAGCACAACATGATAAAAGCAATGTTTTAGAAAGATTGTTCTGTTGGCTACATAAGGTCTGTATGAATAGCATGACACCCCTCTGAGGCACGGTCTTTGAAGAAGCCATAGTTTTGTTTCCTATGCACCTCCTATCAACATTTATTGACTGAAGCAAACAAAAAAACAATTGAGCTGTTAGTAAAGAGAGAACAAATCCAGGTACCTTGAATCTGAGAATCTCAGATGGCATATTCCAACCAAAGTTGTTGGTGGGATATGGGAAGCATTCAGTAATAAGAAAGTCTGGAGGAAGCTGTGTACTGGGTATAGGAATTTTTTATTTTAATATACTCATTTTTTTCTTTTTAAAATATCAGAGACCCAGTGAATTGAGGTAAGAAAAACATTTTTTTTTCCCAGTACAATACACCAAATTTAGGTGAAAGACTAAAAATTGCACCAGGAATTGTACATATATAGCTTATTTTCAAATATAGAGCTAAGAAAGAGATATTCTCAGTGCTACCCAGAATGAGAATACAGCCAAGTAATATCCAAAAATGAAACATTATTGATAGTAGCTTTGTTTGAGTAGAGAAGAAAACAGCAAAACTACAATGCCAAAACTACATGGAGCCTATGAAGAAATTCTTCACTTTCCTGAGAATTTGGAGAATAAAAAATAATTTTGTTAAATAAGTTTTTTAAAAAAACATAAAAAAATAGAACATTGTAACAATCTGCATTATGCATGGTAATCATGCTGGAGAAGGAAATGTTATACACTGTAAAGATTTATGTGATTAAATATTATATAAAATAAATAATAAAATAAAATATAATCAAAACTACTGAGGAAAAAGTGCAAAGATCAAGGGATGGAAAAATCCGCCATGAATTCACATTGGTTAAGATGAAAATAGAAAGGACTACAAGGAAACTAAGCAAACTGAATAAGTACTGAGATCTGTATTGAAAACAGTAAAAGTTATAACTGTATATACAATGAAATAAATACTATAGAGACCTTTTTTGAGAAGCTTTTAATAACAAAGAAATAAGTTTGGTGCTAGTGGTAAGTTAATATGGGAAGAAAAAATAATGAGATTTAGTAAACGAATAAATGAAGGCATTTTATTACAACTATAATGATGTAAAAATCTTTCTTGATTAAAATTTAAAAGACCAAAACAGCCAATGTCATGGTGATTGAGGCACTGGATCCCAAATGGTTGGGCAGAAGTTCGAGTCTTGGAAATTGCAGCTTAAGAAACACACTGAGCATGTGTGTGCATGCCCCAAATCCTAAAAGGTGCAAGAAATGGAGAAGGGATTGTAGAAGGACCATGCCCCATGTGAGGTGCTTTCTCACATTCTATTGCTCTCTCTCTCTCTCTCTCCCTAGTGAGCACACACACCCTCTGGCAACTTTTTTAAAAAGGGTTTTGCCACAGGGCATGTGCACTCACTGGAGAGAGACAATGAGAGGGATCCTGAGGCAATGATAACTCCATAGTCCCTTCTCCATTCTCCTCATGGGTGCCCTGCATGGTGGAATGGTGATTAAGGTGCTGGACTCCCACATGATTGACCACTAAATCACAGTAGGCATGTGCATGTCCTAATTCCTGAAAGGAGAATAGAGAAGGGATTGCGGTATGGTCATCCTCCCAAGGGGGTGATTTCTCACTTTTCGTCTCTCTCTCTCTCTCTCTCTCTCTCTCTCTCTCGTGGGTATACAAACTATGGCAAACTCCTACCCCTCCTCCCAAAAAGGAAGGACCCGAGATAATTAGAGAAGATAGAACTGTAGGGATATGCTTTCAACATGTAAACTCTAAATTCCACAAAAACAAACAAAAGAAACCAAAAAGAAAAAAACATTAATTTGTCTAGAATAAGGTGATGGCCCCAAGCTTACACTATAAACACAGAAGTATATTTTCCTAATATAAGATGATTTTGGTAAAATTAAAAGATGGCTATAGGAGTTGAACTACAATCCTATTATGTTAGAGATTGGAAAAATTTAAAGAAAATTAGAGAGTATATTTAAGTGTATATATATATATACACATATGTATACATACATATATATTCACATACATATATGTAATAATATGTGTATATATACATATATAATATATATGTATACATATATATATGTGTATATATTATATGTATATATAATCATATAGTTTGGCAAAGAGTTAAAATGGTTCAAGGGCCATTTCAGAATGGTAGACATAAATAGAAAGAAAAAACTTAAGGGAATTCTTGTTTGGTGTACTTAATGTTCTCTATGAAATAGAAAGGAAAATAATCTGGTAAAAGTGATACAGTAATGAAAAGTTTGGAATAAGGAAACAAATAGGCTTTGAAAAGTCATTATAGAGAAGGAAAAGTACAAGTTTATAGTCTATGGGTTGACAGTAGTTTTAATCTCTGTGGTTATGTAATTTCCCTCATCCTGATATATAGACTTGGATGTAAACTGTGAGATTTCACGAATAGACTTCTACCAGGAAGATGGGCTAGAAGCAATGGAATTGAATATGTTGGCACAAAAATGATATAATATTAAGGAATCAAGATTAAATATGGAAAGAAAATTTTAAAGAATGAATGGTTGATGAGTAGGAGGAGTATAAAGGACTAGTGACCTGAGTTAGAGGAATAAGAATATTGGGAGTGATGAAATAAGAAAATATATGAGTAGAGCTTTGTGATCACACATGGAACATCTGATTTTAGGATTTTAGAGGTGATGCTATTATAGATGTTTTCTATATACACAGTATATCCATGCAATTTTGTGAATGTATGGTTAAAATGGTGTAGTGAAGTTCTTTAAAAATGAAGAAATCAGGGAGCAGTGTAGCTCTTTTGCACAGAGGATAAGTGCTATGCCTATAAAGCTGTGGTCTGACTCCTAACCCAGTGGCTTGAAAAACACACTAGGCGGATGCATATGCATGCCCAAACACTTGATGGAAAGGAAAAAAAAAAAATGGAGGAAAAAGGACTGGAGTGTAACCATGCCCCAGTGAGAATGCATTCTCTCCTTTTCTCTCCTTTAGTACACACACTGAGTGGCAATAATAGCCAAATTAAGGAACTCACAAAAATAAATAGCAAGACCTGGGATGCAGATAAAGATTATAAAATATGTCAAAGGCTTTAAAAATGTAAACTCTTGGGAACTGGGTAAATGGCAGTAGTGTGGCTATTTGAAAGGTTAATACAGTCATACAGCATAAACCTCAAAAGAGCAGAAATTTACATGATGGTGAGAATCTACTAAGACAGCACAGTAGTAGAGGAAAAAGTGTGGAATCTGAAATCAAATTGCATAGGTTCGAACGATAGCTCTTCCAGAACTGTGTGAAGGTGTAAATTTACATATATTCTCTGTACCTCTGTTCCTTCATTTCAAGTGGTGATAGTAATTTTCCTTAAGTTATACTGCTGCTGTGTTTTTTAAAATGATTTAATTGATATAAAGTATCCTGTATTACTTAAGAACAGGTTCAGCTACATGGAACACAAACCTAATTTAAAGAAACATAGCTAAACAGTTTGGTGTTTTTGTTGCTGTTGTTCTTTGACAAAAGTGGAAACATGCAGGTAGATAATTCAAGGTGGAATGGGGATTCCATCATGCTATTAAGTGTTCTCAATCTTCTGTTTTTCATGTTCACTAGTCTTTGGAAGTAAATGTAGTTATCATGGTTGCAAGATAGCTTCTTTCCTCCAAACTCCTGGCCCACAAAGCAAAGCAACTAAGTTTAATCATCAAAAAGATAGAAGGATACGAAGCAAAAGAAAAATAAAAAAATTAGCTGATAGAATCATCTCCATTTCTAAAGAGGTTTTGAGGAAGTCCGAATCAATTTTCTCTTATATCTCATTGACCAGAACACTATGTAGGAAAAATAGTTTTTAATGGGGAACTTTATTCTAAAAATATTGAGATTCTATTAGTAAGAAAGAAAATACATATTGAGTAGGTAACAGTTGCTTCCATGAGTTCTTATATCAGTCCCTGACACATGATAAAAAAATTAGCAAATATTCTCTATTATTGTCATTGCTCTCAACTCTTGACCTTGAAGTTGACAGTGCATGGTGGAATGTATAATCTCACCCTTGATAAGACTATATAGGAAAGACTGTGCCCTGTTTCAGTTAAGGAAAAGAAATAGAAACAAAATGTCAACGAACATATTTCAAACATAGAAATTTCTGTTAACCATAGATCTGGGTTTCAAGAGCAATCAGGGTAAAATTCAGGAAGGGAAGAGAGGATAACAAATTTTGATTAGGGACTGGAAGCATGGAACATCTTAGCTAGGAGGATGTGGGAAAGGATAAATAACTGGAATGCCTCATATCTTGGATTATGTATTATTACAGTTTTTCATTGCTGTGTCACACAATACCACTAATTTAGAAGCTTAAAACCATGTGTATTGTTATATTTCTTTTTCTGTAGGTCAGAAATCTGGGAATGGTGAATGTTCTGTTTATAGACTCATCAGGCTAAATTCAAATCTCACCCAGGGCTATGGTTCTTATTTCGGTTCAGAATCCTCTCCCAAGCTTCTTGAAGGGCATTCAGCGTTTTACAATTATTAGGGCTGAGGCTCTTGTTTTCCTTAAAAATATTGGTAGAGACTACTCTAGGCTCATAAAGGACTCTCATAATTCCTTATTGAGGAGATAACAACATGAATTTTTTTAAATTTTTTTATTTTTGGAGAGGTTTTTTGTTATAGGGTGGGTGCGCTCGCCAGACAGACAGAGAGAGACAGAGAGACAGAAAGCGAGAAATCACCCCCCAAGGGGGATGGTCACACCGCAATTCCTTCTCCTCCATTCTCCTCTCGGGATCTTGGGCATGCATGCACACACGCCCAGCGTGAGTTTTAAGCCACCGGGTCCGGGACACGAACCGTGGTCGACTACGTGGGAGTCCAGCGACATAGCCATTACGCTAACTGCTGGTCCCATGAATGTTTGTTTTATTCCTAAAAAAAAACAAGAGTTCATTCTCTTCTGACACCAACTGGAGATTTCCTTTTCTGTAACCAACTAAAGAATATGCTCTGCTTTTAATGGGCCAGTGTGATTAGGTTAGACCCACCTGAATAATCACTCTATCTTAAGGTCGACTGACTTGTGACCTTAGTTGCATCTACAAAATGTCTTCAGACTAGTACTCAGATTAGCGGTTTATTGAATCACAGGCAGATGGTGTGAATTCCAGATGCCAGTACTTCTCAGGGGTTATCTTAGAATTCTGACTACCACAGAAGGTGAACAAGGAAAGTATAATGTGGAGCATGATGTGTTTAGTTGGCTACAAAATTCCCAATAAGTAAAATCATTTGTGCCTTAAACTTTCTTTGGGCATTTGGGATTTTCAAAATTCGTCTGTGATCTGGATTGATTTTGTATTTTCTTTAAAAAATTAGTTCTTTAAAATATTTTCCTAAGGGATCAGCAGTTAGCGTAATGCCTATGTCGCTGAACTCCCATGTAGTCAACCGTGGTTCGAGTCCCGGACCCAGTAGCTTAAACTCACACTGGGTGCGTGTGCGTGCATACCCAAGATTCCAAGACGAGAATGGAGGAGAAGGGATTATGGCATGGCCATCCTGCTTGGGGAGTGATTTCTTGCTTTCTGTCTCTCTGTCTCTCTCTCTGTCTTTCTGGTGAGTGCATACACCCTATAGCAAAAAAACTCCCTCCAAAAAAAATTTACCCAGGAAACACTTCAAGAATCTGTTCATGGGAACCAGCAGTTAGCGTAGTGGCTATGTCGCTGGACTCCCACGTAGGCGACCGCGGGTTGT
>NW_006205663.1:656386-663718 GCF_000334495.1 Tupaia belangeri chinensis
TAAAGAAAAAACCCCCCAAAAAAAAAAAAAAAAAAAAAAAGAATCTGTTCATGTGTTTTTGACCATTGAAAAGAATTAGATGTATTCTTCTGAGCTATTTATTAACAATGGCTACTACACTCTGTAAACACTCACAAAAGTACATTTGTAAACAAGACATTTGTTTTAAATACAACATAAAAGTAAAGCTGCATAACAACTTAGCAATCATTTTTATTGTCAAAATGGTTAAGTGGAAATTTTCCACATTTTATAAACTCATATTAAATGAGATTTTTTAATTGAGAAAGATGAATATTATATATAACAAGCATTCTCAACATTTTTTATCAAATACCTGTGAATGTTCATGTTTACTATTCTTAAATATGTATATATACAATTTAATTTCAATTATGTAAATGAATTTTTATGTTGCACATTTTAAAGCACTATAAATAACCATCACTAAGTAATGAAGACTGTTAACATTTAGGTGCATTTTCCTAAAATATTTTAAAGTAATTATGTAATTTTGGTTTCTTTTAGATATAATTCTCTTTAATGCACTTTTTTTTTGGACTAAGAGTGTACTATTTTTATAATTTGAGTGGATTTCAAATTAATCTTACATAAATTCATATATATATATATATATATATACCTAAGTGTTCATATGTAATATGTCATCACACACAGATTAAATACAAAGGGCAGACAAATTAAACCTAAAAAAAGGAAAAAATAAATAAATTTTGGAATAAAACAAACAGAAATACTGATGGTGGTTATCTTTGTGAGTGAAGGCTGGATGATTGATCTGCCTTCAACCTTTCTGTATGTTTCAATTTTTCTGTAATCAGGATGGTGTGGCATTTATATAACAGCAACAAATATTGGTATTATTTTCCTGATAGTCAACGAAAATTTTTATAATTAAAACTGTAAATTTAAGGTCTCTTTTTAAAAAATTATGGTGACAAATTATAATAGTCACAATTTCTAATTGCTTCCTTTTTCTGTACATCTTACATTTTAGTTAATTTACACAAACAACTAGGTAGATAAATTGGTGCTTTTAAAAAAAATAATAAAGTTGTAAATGTAGGCTTTCCTGAAGTTGCTTAGTAACATCAGAGAATAAAAAGCCAGACTACATTATCTTGTCATACATCTCCACACATTGCTATTATACTGTGAATGAGATGGACTAATGACCCATCATTGTTTTTAGTTTTCAACAAACTGATCCATTTGCTGATTATGAATAAGCTGTAATGTGCTGAGCTCAGAAATTTTCATCTGTTTGAGGCTTTATGGGTTCAATATGATTGAGTTACTGAACCATATGCAGTGATGTGCAGGTAAACCAGTCCTCTAATAAAAAAATAATGACTCTAATTTGTAAAATTTTCTAGTATAAATACTTCCACCATGGAAATGATTTCAAGATACCATGATTTTAAGATTAGTTTTAAAATTTTTCAAAAATTTAACAATCAAAATTCTTGAGCTACATTAACCAGCACCAGAACATGTCTACTTCAGTTGAGAACTTAATATCTTTGTGACTTGGTAGTGTACTCAGTGCAATGCTAAGCAAAGAAAAAGTTGACTTGATTTCTTTCTCTTTTAATATAATTTTTTAAATTTACATTTAATCACTGTAAATTTCTACAGTATATGACGTGGTTTTTCCCACCATGGATATGGTGTAGATCAGTCAAGTCAAAGACATGGTCATACACATTGCCATCAACAGAAAACTTTTCATTTTTATGTTTATTAATTTTTCCCCTGAATTCTCTCTTTCTCACCCTCTATTGCCCACCTTCTCCTATACTGTCTCTTGAATCTACATTTTCTCTCATGCTATTATACTTTCCAATATTTCAGTTTCTTCTATAGAGTGCAGACATTTGTTATATATTCAGTGGAGACATATAATGTCTGTCTTTTATAGTCTGGTTTGCTTTGCTGAACATTAAATCTTCCCTATTTGTCCACTTTCTACAAAATGTCAAGGTCTCATTATTTTTTTTTTTATGACTGAGTAGTATTCGACAGAGTATGTGTGACACATTTTCTTAATCCACTCATCTGTTCTAGGACAGTTGGGTTGATTCCATGTCTTAGAAATTGTTGCAATAAACATGGCTGTGCAAGTATTTTTCCAACTGAGGATTCGCCTATCCTTTGGGTAGAAACCTAAGAGTGGAATTACCAGGTCATATGGTAGTTCTAGTTGTAAGTTTCTGAGGAATCTCCATGTAATTCTCCACAGTGGTTGTACTGATTTTCATTCCCACCAACAGTGTTGGAAGGTTCCCTTGTCACCACAGCTTTACCAGCACTTATCATTTATTTTACTAATACTAGCTATTCTGACAGGGGTTAAGTGGTATCTCATTGTAGTTTTGATTTGCGTTTCCCTTTTAATAAGAGATGTCGAGGATTTTTTCACATGCTTTTTGACCATTCATAAGTCTTCCTTGGAGAGTTGTCTGTTCATCTTATTTGTCCATCTTTAAATTGGAATGATCGTGTATTTGTGGGTAAGCAGCTTGAGTTCCCTGTATATCCTGGTTATCAGTCTCTTATCTGAGGCAGTTTGCAAATATATTCTCCCATTCTGAAGATTGTCTCTTCACCCTAATTATTATTTCTTTTGCTGTGTAGAAGTTTTTAAGCTTGATGTAGTCCCACTTGTCTATTTTTAGGATTATTATTTGTGCTTTGGGGTCTTATGTCTTTGTGTTGATGACAATATACATGGCAATATCATTGACTGAACCACTATATAATGTATTTGGGATGGGAAAATTCATTTAATATGCTGTAAAAATGCACAGTGATTGAATGAAATAAAGAAAAACGCCTTTGCCAATTCTGATGTCTCCAAGAGTTTCCTCTGTGTTTTTCACCAGTAGTTTTATATTTTGAAGTGTTATATTAGAGTGTTGATCTATTTTTAGTTGATAGTTGTTAATACTGAGAGATAAGGTGTCCAATTTCATTTTTCTGCAGATGACTATCCAGGTTCTTCAGCACCATTTCCCCCACTGAGTTGCCTATAGCCTTTGTCAAAAAATCATTGACCTGACTGGGACCAGCAGTTAGCATAATGGCTATGTCGCTGGACTCCCACGTAGTTGACCACGGTTCAAGTCCTGGACCTGGTGGCTTAAACTCACGCCGGGCATGTGTGCGTGCGTGCCCAGGATCCCGAGAGGAGAATGGAGGAGAAGGGATTGCGGTGTGGCCATCCCCCCTGGGGGGTGATTTCTCGCTTTCTATCTCTCTTTCTCTCTCTGTCTGTCTGGCGAGCGCACGTGCCCTGTAGCAAAAACCTCTCTAAAAAAAAACAAAAACAAAAACATCATTGACCTGAGCAGCGGATACCATAGTGGTTATCTCACTGGACAACTGTAGATTGAGACCCATACCCAGTTGCTTGAAAATCATGCTGGGCTCCTATAAATGCATGCCAAAGATCTCAGAAGGAGAATGGAGAAGGGATTGCAGCATGGCCATCTGCCCTTCCCTTCTCCCTTTCTCTGTCTCTGTGTGTCTGTCTCTCTGTATCTCTGCCTCTCTCTCTCTCCAGCAAATGCATGTGCCCTATTGCAAAAACCTCTAAAAAAGAAAGTTGACTGTATGTTTTGGGATTTATTTCTTGATTCTCAATTCTGTTCCATTGGTCTACCTGCCTGTTTTTGTGCCAATATCATGATGTTTTGATTATCACAGTTTGGTAATATATTTTGAGGTTAAGAACTGAGATATCTCTAACTTTGTTCTTTTTACATGGTATTACTTGTTCAATATTAGGCTTTTTATGATTCTAAGCAAATTTTATGATAATTTTTCTATTTTTTGTGAGGAATATCTCTGGTAGTTTGATTGGAAGTGCATTAAATTTGTAGATTAATTTGGGTAGGAGTCACATCTTTATTATATCTATCTTTCCAATTCAGAAACATGAGAAGTCTTTAAAATTTTTGGATCATTTACAGTTATTTTTTTCCATTTTTCAAAGTATTCCTTGTAGATGTCTTTCACTTCTTTGGTTAGGTTTTATTTCTAGGTATCCTAATTTCTTGTGCCTTTAATACATCAGATGGCATTCTTCAGTTCTACCTCAGTCTGTTCATTGTTAGTATATAAAAATACTATAGTGTGTTGGGACCAGCAGATGGCATAAGCATTAGTTACATTGCTGGACTCCCATGTAGTCTACTCCAGTTTCAGTCCTGAATCCATAGCTTAAAAGTCATACTGTGTGTGTGTGTGTGTGTGTGTGTGTGTGTGTGTGCACGTGCATGCCCAAAATCCTGATAAGAGAATACAGAGGAGAAGGGTTTGTAACATGGTCATCATCCCCATCATCCCCAGGGGAATAATTTCTTGCTGTCTTTCTGTCTTTCCAACCTGTGCCCTATAGAAAAAAAAATCTCTAAAAAAAAAAAAAATTCTATCAAATTTTGTATGTTGATTTTGTATCTTGCTACTATACTATATTCATTTGTCACTTCCAGGAGTTTTTTGTGGATTCACTTGGATTTTCTATCTATATAATCATATTATCTGCAAATAGAAATAATTGTACAACTTCTTTTCCTAGTGAATGAATTTTATATTATTCTCTTGTCTGATTTCATCAGCTAAGACTTCTAGTACTATACTGAAAAGGAGGGGAGAAAATGGGCAGCCTTGTCTTGTTTCAGATTTTAGTAGAAAAACTTTCATCTCTTCCCAATTCAGTATAATGTTAACTATGGGTTTGTAATAGATAGCTTTCATTGTGTTGAGAAACATCCCTTCTATGCTAATTTTACTGAGTCTTAATCATGAAGGGTTGTATTTTCTTCATCAATTGATAGGATCATATAGTTTTTATTTTTCCTTGTGTTAATGTGATATATTATATTTATGGGTTTGCATATGTTAAACCACCTTTGCATTCCTGTAATAAAACCTACTTGGTCATAGTGTAAGCCTGAATAGACCAATAACACATAATGGGATTAAATCGGTAATAGTCTCTCAATAAAGAAGCTCAAGTCCTGATGGCTTCACTTCTGAATTCTACAAAACTTTAAAGAACTCACCCTAATTACCCTCAGTCTTTTTATAAAGATCCAAAAGAAAAGAACCCTCTAAAGTTCATTCTATAAATCCTCCATCATCTTGATTCCCAAATAGACAAGAACATAACAGAAAAAGAAAACTATAGATCAATATACCTGATGAATACAGGTGCAAAAGTTCTCAAGATACTCACAAATCTTATCTAACAATTCATTAAAAAGATTCTATTTCTTATTAAACATGGCATTTTTACCTGCTACTGCAGTTTGTGATAAGTTGGAAGTATATAAATAGTATAATAACAGAGCCTGGAAATACAATAAATTAGGTGCCTAAGACTACATAACTAGTAATTATCTTATTTTATAACCTTCACCTTTTTTTCTCTTGATTTGTTACCAAAACCAAGAATCCAGGATGCATCCTTAATAAAGAGGTAAAACTGTTTGTTTGTTTTTTTATTTTTTGGTATATAGTACTAAATTTATGGTATTACAAACTGCTCTCAATAAGCTAGTATTCTAGACCTTAATAACCTCATTTTCATTTATATTAATTTGTTGTAAAAATAAATATTTTGGTAAAAAATTGCAAAAATAGAACATATTTTAGGATACACCATATACTGATAGTATTGGTTTTCTTCTTTTGACTTTGAAAAATAAATAGGTTTGGGAAAATAGGCAATGGTATTACAAACTGCTCTCAATAAGCTAGTATTCTAGACCTTAATAACCTCATTTTCATTTATATTAATTTGTTGTAAAAATAAATATTTTGGTAAAAAATTGCAAAAATAGAACATATTTTAGGATACACCATATACTGATAGTATTGGTTTTCTTCTTTTGACTTTGAAAAATAAATAGGTTTGGGAAAATAGGCAACTAAATGGAAAGGAAGAGATTATTGTTTTACTTTTAATATTTAAAATGATTGGACAGATGGTGAAATGCACAAAGAAAAAATATAAATGAGACTTATTGATAGCTGGTACTTTAGAAAGAGGAAGAGATAATGGAATTTTTGAGATTTTTATTTTTAAAATGTCATTTCTTGTTTTTTTTCCACTTCTCACTTTCTATAAGTGACATTTGTAGGTCAATGGATACCATGTTCAGAGCTCTAATGACAGAGTAATCTATTCTGAGCTACTAACAATTTTTAAATATCATTTTGATGAACTGATAAGAATTGTGCATATTATGGGGTAGAGTGTGGTTTTTCATTACATGGATGTAATGTGTAATAATCAAAATAGGAAAATAAAGTGACCCTCTATTTCAAACAATTGTCATTTCTTTTGTATTGTGAACAATCAAAATCCTCTTCTATTTTCAAATATACATTGAATTGTCACTACCTCCAGTTGCTCTGCTGTGCTTTAATACTCTAGAACTCATTCCACTTACTTTGATGAACTGATAAGAATTCTGCATATTATGGGGTAGAGTGTGGTTTTTCATTACATGGATGTAATGTGTAATAATCAAAATAGGAAAATAAAGTGACCCTCTATTTCAAACAATTGTCATTTCTTTTGTATTGTGAAAAATCAAAATCCTCTTCTATTTTCAAATATACATTGAATTGTCACTACCTCCAGTTGCTCTGCTGTGCTTTAATACTCTAGAACTCATTCCACTTACCTACTTGCAATTTTATATTTCTTTTTTTATTATTATGATAATCTTGTTTATCTTACATGAAACCACATATAACTTTACAGTGTAGTACATTTCTTTTTCCAGAAGGAATACCATGCATAGCAGTCAATAAAAAGACATTAAAATCCCCATAATCCTCAAATAGCTTTTTATTATTTTTCCAGATTATTATTATTATTTTTAAACATTCAATCATTATTTATATGCTTACAAAAAGCCTTTACCCGACATGAAATACTTCTCAGACCAGTCCAGTTGAGAATACTATACATGTCACCATCAATAGGTAATAAACCATTTCTGTGTCCCACTAATATAATGCCTCTTTATTTGTTCTCTTGCTATCCTTCTTCATATTCTTCTCTTCTCCCGCCCCATTCTGCGCTGTCTTCATCTTCGCTATATTCACTGCTTTTATGCCCTACAATATTTCTATCTCTACCATAAAGTGCTGACAGTCGGTATATATTAAGTGGATACATACAATATCTTTCTTTCATATCCTGGCTTGTTTCACTCAGCCATAGATCCTCCATATCTGATCACTTTCTTTTTTTTTTTTTTTAGAGGTTTTTGCTATAGGGCATGTGCGCTC